>NW_019385190.1:290786-306058 GCF_000671375.1 Centruroides sculpturatus
AAAACAATTTACCACAACAGACCAGACATCACACTCATTGACAAACACAATAAAATCACATACATTATAGACATAGCCATTCCAAACACTCACAATGTACAAAACACATGCACTGAAAAAATTAGCAAGTACACAGAACTCGCCCAGGAAATAAGGCATCTGTGGAGGATGGATAGGGTGCTTATTGTACCTGTCATTCTCTCCAGTACAGGTGTGATACCACACACACTACACAAAAGCCTGGGAACATTACAATTGAATAGAAATACATACATCATACTATAGAAGGCCACTATATTGAATACATGCCATATTGTTAGGAAATTCCTGGACACAGACACTGACACACTTATTTAATTTTAGTTTTGTTTTGGTTGCTATGCCTTGACCAGAGTCAAGGCATAGCAACAAAAAACAAAACTAAAATTAGTACACAGCCATCGATATCAACCAAGTATAACTTACTAAATACTGTATAATAATAATAATTTAGTATACTAATAAAATAAAAATATAAATGAATTTTAACAATGTTGTATAGGATATACTTCTCCCAAAATTGGAGAGGCATCTTTGCTTCAGCAGTTAAATTGCAATTAATATGCAAAATAGCACACATTATAGTATAAAATATAGGACAGTAATAGATTGAGGTAAATTTCTACAAAATATAGTTCTGGAATATATGATAAATTAAAAGTTTTATTATGGGAAGGGAAAAATTTTTCTCATATTATGGCAAATTATATCAGTTCTAGTGAAGAATATGGAACAAAATGCAGTCTGGAAGACTCCCTGTACTGAATTCCTGCCAAAAATACTAACCTGCAGGAAACAGCAATTCTACAATGAGTCTGGGGCAAACTGATTTCATCTAGCCATGTGTCAAAATCAACAGTATAAAGAGTTGTCTAATCATCTACAAAATAAGAAAATGAAAGAAATTTTTAATATTTTATTTTATTTTTTTGATGGTGCAAGATTATTTTATGATTTATCTATTGGTATTATAATCATTATATTAATTGTATTCCAGATTATTGTTTATGAAATTTTGCATACCTGTATTTATTACTATATTCAGTTGTATGAATGAAATTCTTTGTCAAATATTTTCATGTGATCAATGTTTTATCATTACATATAAGCCAATCAACAAGTGCCTATCTTTCATCAAGATATTTGGCTTGTTGAACTTCATACAACACTTTATCTGCAGTGTTACGTCAGTGTATGATCAATTAATTATTTAATAGTGGACTAGTCTTTGACAATTGCTATTAATAGTCACACTTTTTGGTCTTTTATACCCAATGTTTTTAAAAGAATATTGAACAAATTACTTGAAGATATTAATATGTATGCAATAATTTTAAAAAAAGATTACCACAATACTTCTTAGTGTCATATTTTCTCCTTTATCCCGTCACTTTTATTCATATAAGCTTGCCCTTTCCTTTAACGAAATTCTTAATGCCATATTTACCTTAAATAATTTTCATAACAGCCCAGATTTAATTATGTCTATTTTTTTATAAATCCTTAAAACCAATATCTGCAGTTATCCTATCCAGATTATTTTCCATCATTGCTCAAAATAGTTTTGTCCCTAAACAATGGCTCTCTTGAAGCATTATAGTTGTGCCTAAAAAAGACAAAAACTCTTTCTGTCCCATTTCCATTTTATATGCCATGTTGAAAGTTTTCAAATTTATTTATACCATAACTGATATAAATTTAGAAGAAATTGTTGAATATATTTTAATAATGTATTTTTATTATTTGTTTTTTTGTATTTTAATCTTTTATTATGGAAGTTATTTTCAGAGGGGAGGATATCAATTGTCTTGTGACATTTTCTTTTGTATATTCAATAAATAAGTAAATAAATTCTGCCTCTGAATAACAACCACAGAGATAAGTCTTTGGCATGTGTAGAATTAGTAATATGGTCCTCCTCTTAAAACATTTGGGGACTCCTGCTATAGATACCAGCAAGTATGAGATATGCAACTAATGCCATTTGCAGAAAAATTGGAGGGAAGTTTCCCACTTTCAACAATATAATGCAACTCACCCATAATACAAAATGAATTTGGACTGGTTTTTGGCAAATGGTGTGCATGTTGTTTACTGGTCACATGTTCTCCTGATCATAATCCTATAGAAAACATGTTTGATATCTTAGCAATGAAAGTGTATAGGAATGGAAAGCAATATTCATCAGTGGAATTGAGGATCAGAAATTTTGTGTTATAAACTTTAACCGTTTATAAATTTTAATTAAACTTTAAATGCAACTCTATAAAGACAGAATGGGTTATTAAAAAATTAAAATAGAAAAGGGAAAAATAAAATCGATAAAATCTGGTTAAATCTCAATTCCCACAAGTTGGGTTCCTTGTTGAGATGAGTACATTGCTGTGTCACAATTGTGTCACCCATCACCTCATTGGTCCAAGGAGATCGTCATCCCTGATGAAATCGGGGAAAGGCCCGAAAAGAGGACTTCATATAAAAAGGACAGGCACAATGAGTAAGATCGTGGAAGTTATGAATTGATTGTGTGTGTGTGACACGTCCACCTCACGTTGAGATCAACTTCGAGAAACTGTACCTGTATGTTTATTTCCTCGCTGACTGAACTTTAGAACATCAACGAACTTCAAGAGAACTACTTCAGAAAACCTAGGATTTGGAAACTTTATTAATCGATCAACATTATAAGTTAAGGTATTTATCATACCCGCGCACTATTGTATGCTCTCTCTCTCTCTCTGCGTAAATTAATCTCGAACTCAATTGTAACTCGAAAACAGAAAGGGGGATAAAGATCAATGCTGAAATCGCGATTTACATAATATATATTTAGCAATATACTAACTTGGCAACCTTAAATTCTGATGTATAACTAACTTAGATTTAATATAAATAAACAGTTATTTGTGTTTAAACATCTTTGAGTGCAGTTTCTTCCATTCTTCTCTCCGTTCACTCCATTCCGGGTCCAAACCTCATATGTAACCGCTCGCACGAACTTGTGGTCTCTGTATCGTCCTAAGGATACAGTGGTGTCATCCTGACGTGGTATCGAAGAGATACCGACCCAACGGTCACAGAATCATTAAATATCACAGTAACTGATGCTTGGAACAAAATCACAGATGAGGAGAGAAAAAATCTTATTAAAACAAAACCATGTAGAGTTTATGAATAATTAATAAATAGGGTGGGCATATTACTTATTAATAATAAATNGGTCACAGAATCATTAAATATCACAGTAACTGATGCTTGGAACAAAATCACAGATGAGGAGAGAAAAAATCTTATTAAAACAAAGTAGAGTTTATGAATAATTAATAAATAGGGTGGGCATATTACTTATTAATAATAAATAAAATTACTTATTTAAATGCTAAACTGGCTCTATCATTTTGGACAAATATATCTTTTGGGGTAAAATCGTCCAACATACAATTTCCCGCGCTTTTCCGTATTTTCAAACGAATGACGGTTGTCACCATGGAAACGCTGATCAGACAACTTTGGAAACACAACCACAGATTGGCTGGAAGACATCATATTACCAGCGGACGTCTTGTAGCGCTACTAAGCGCTGATTGGTGGAATTCCATTTCCTTCAGTCCGTATAAAAGGATTGAGTTTAGCGGAAAGTTTAGTTCGCCTAGGACTCATCAAGGGAACTCACGTTCGTCTAGCTTCGCATAAGCTTGCCTAGAAGATTGTTTTGTCTCGCTGTGCAGTAACTAACATCGGAAGGAGTTTGTCGCAAGGTGTCCTTTTCGACAGACCTGTTGTCGTGGATTAAAAGTATTTGAACTTTGTTACACCTGACGTTTTGTAATTGTTATTTGTGAACTTTTGTAACTGTACATACATTTACTTGTAATATAAACATTTTTAGTGAAAATTCAACAACGTCTCTTATATCGTATATCGTTTGTGAATTTGACTATGTCATATATCAAGGGATTGGCAACCTTTCAGCGGTGTTGTGCCAAACCTAAGTTATAATGTTATTTCGGGTTTGACATGATTCTACCAATTTTGTTATATATAGTATAAAAATTAGTCCAGTTATAATTAAAATTTAATTTTTACTAGTTTCTATTTAATCAGAGTGCCACTGAAAATTGTTTCGCATGCTACAGGTTGCTGACCGTTGTCTCACTGCCTTATTGACATTGCCAATAATATTGTTAAAATTCATTTATATTTTTATTTTATTACTGTTTTTGAAAAATTATTATTATATAATATCATAATAATTCCAATATTCAAATTTCCTTCTATTTTGTAATTTGCATGTTAGTTTTTTATTAATGCTATTATTTTACACTGACTCTATCATTTCAGAATAGACTATATGTATAAATTGGCAAGATCAATATGGTGACAAAGCTAAATTTTTAAATTCCCTCTATGGACTGAGATATTTGAGCTCCAAATTTGCCATGTAGTCTATGGTCTGATTGCCATTTGTAAGTTGGTTACATGCTACATGTTAATTTACATCAGTAGTCATGACAACTTTTTATTTTCATCTTTACAATTGGCATTTAACATGCCTGATGTCATGACAAAAGAATTTTTCAAAACATGCACATGTCCTATGGTTGTACAGTGCATGTTTTAACTAATTGCTAGATTCACATGTAGGCCACTGATTGCAGATTGAGTGTCAGTTATGACATTAGACATTCACTTCCTCCTTTGAAATAACAGGTTTTAAACTGTTTTAGACAGAACATCAGATGCATGTCATCAGATCTGTGTTTTTATGTCAAGCTGAAAAAGAAAAATTTATGTCGCTGAACTCTGTTTTGTTTTCCCAGAAAATGCTTAGTTTTAATTAGTATTATATAATAGTAAAAAAAGAAAAAAGGTTAAGGCATAAAAATTTAATACAAGTGTTATTTTCAGGGGAGGATATCAATTGTCTTGTGACATTTTCTTTTGTATATTCAATAAATAAGTAAATAAATTCTGCCTCTGAATAACAACCACAGAGATAAGTCTTTGGCATGTGTAGAATTAGTAATATGGTCCTCCTCTTAAAACATTTGGGGACTCCTGCTATAGATACCAGCAAGTATGAGATATGCAACTAATGCCATTTGCAGAAAAATTGGAGGGAAGTTTCCCACTTTCAACAATATAATGCAACTCACCCATAATACAAAATGAATTTGGACTGGTTTTTGGCAAATGGTGTGCATGTTGTTTACTGGTCACATGTTCTCCTGATCATAATCCTATAGAAAACATGTTTGATATCTTAGCAATGAAAGTGTATAGGAATGGAAAGCAATATTCATCAGTGGAATTGAGGATCAGAAATTTTGTGTTATAAACTTTAACCGTTTATAAATTTTAATTAAACTTTAAATGCAACTCTATAAAGACAGAATGGGTTATTAAAAAATTAAAATAGAAAAGGGAAAAATAAAATCGATAAAATCTGGTTAAATCTCAATTCCCACAAGTTGGGTTCCTTGTTGAGATGAGTACATTGCTGTGTCACGATTGTGTCACCCATCACCTCATTGGTCCAAGGAGATCGTCATCCCTGATGAAATCGGGGAAAGGCCCAAAAAGAGGACTTCATATAAAAAGGACAGGCACAATGAGTAAGATCGTGGAAGTTATGAATTGATTGTGTGTGTGTGACATGTCCACCTCACGTTGAGATCAACTTCGAGAAACTGTACCTGTAAGTTTATTTCCTCACTGACTGAACTTTAGAACATCAACGAACTTCAAGAGAACTACTTCGGAAAACCTAGGATTTGGGAACTTTATTAATCGATCAACATTATAAGTTAAGGTATTTATCATACCCGCGCACTATTGTATGCTCTCTCTCTCTCTCTCTCTCTGCGTAAACTAATTTCGAACTCAATTGTAACTTGAAAACAGAAAGGGGGATAAAGATCAATGCTGAAATTGCGATTTACATAATATATATTTAGCAATATACTAACTTGGCAACCTTAAATTCTGATGTATAACTAACTTAGATTTAATATAAATAAACAGTTATTTGTGTTTAAACATCTTTGAGTGCAGTTTCTTCCGTTCTTCTCTCCATTCACTCCATTCCGGTCCAAACCTCATATGTAACCGCTCGCACGAACTTGTGGTCTCTGTATCGTCCTAAGGATACAGTGGTGTCATCCTGACATGGTATCGAAGAGATACCGACCCAATGGTCACAGAATCATTAAATATCACAGTAACTGATGCTTGGAACAAAATCACAGATGAGGAGAGAAAAAATCTTATTAAAACAAAGTAGAGTTTATGAATAATTAATAAATAGGGTGGGCATATTACTTATTAATAATAAATAAAATTACTTATTTAAATGCTAAACTGGCTCTATCATTTTGGACAAATATATCTTTTGGGGTAAAATCGTCCAACATACAATTTCCCGCGCTTTTCCGTATTTTCAAACGAATGACGGTTGTCACCATGGAAACGCTGATCANGTGTTATACGGGGGTTACCTGTATTATAAATTGAATGTTATGCTGAATTTATTAAATTCATATAATATCAAATTTTATTTATAATAATATATTTGTTTAGAATATAAATTGCATATTTCTTTTTTTACTTCAATAAAAAATTCTTCAATAAAGGACTCCACTCAAATCTTATCGGAAATGGATTCCAATGGATTCAACTGAAACTTTTGTATTTCCAGTGGTCCTGAACAAAAGCCTCCACAGGCACAAAGTTAAAAAATGCACAGTTTTGAGCTATTGAGTATTCAAAATGCAAATCAGCATAATTCATGTATCTGTTGTGAAGCCCTAAATATTTTTTTGTTTCAAAATATAAAATAATAAGCTCCTTTTCAATTGTTATCAAGTCTTGATGGAATGAGTCTTTTGAGAAAAGATCACCCATCCACAACATAGTAGGACACACTTTATTTACTAATGTGATACGAACCTAAACAGTGTGAGGATTAAACTTGCACGTATTGCAAAATGAATTTCCACATAAGGAAATCCAGATGTGCTGAATATCAATAATGTTTGAAACATACTTTATATTTTGAAACAAAAAATATATATGGCTTTACAACATATGCATGAATTATGCTGTTTTTGCATCTTAGATGCTCAATAAGTCAAAAACTCCATTTTTTAACTTTATGCCATGGAGACTTTTGATCAGGACCACTAGAACTACAAAATATCAAAAATTCAACCAAATCATCAAGACTCATTTCTCATAAGGTTTGTGCTGGTCCTTTGCATAAATATATATTTTTAATGTTATATTTTAAAATATTTTAATAATAATAATAATAATTTTTAATAAATTTATTTTCATTTATTAGGTATTTGGATATTAAAGCCTCAATATGTACATGACAGTTTTGAAACAGGAATTTGGTTAAAGGAAAAAAAATATGAATGGAATGAGAAAAGTTATGTTGAAAATAAAAATATTTCTTTGAATTTATATTCTGCACCCAAACTGTGTAGAAAAACAGCTCAATTACAGGATGCAGGAATGTTTAACAATTGGAAAGTAATCATTTTATTATCAAATAATAAAAAGAAAAAGATATATTCCAGGTGAGAGTAATTTTAATAATAATTTTTTTGTAAGTTACTACGAAAAGATAAATGTACTGATTGGTCAAATGAAAGAACTCATGGGAAGTGATGCAAGGAGTTTGGTAACATTGAGTCAGTGATATCTGACTGACTTCCAAATTTACAGGGTGATTATAATTAAAGTTCCACTTTGAAATGGCCATAAAATGAAAACTATTGGACAGAATGTTATCAAACTTGGTAATAGCGTACAGGGTGTCATGGGATTTTATTTTACTTGGTTTTAAAACAAAACTGTTTGTGGGGTTACTCCTGATATGCTAAGAGCTACTGTCGAGAACACAGTAATGCAATGTAACTTGCTTATCAAAAATGGTGGACACCACACTGAACATGTTCTGTAACACATTTTAAAACTGATTAAAAACATTTTCAATGATGTCTTCATGTCTTATTTTGTTTAACAATATTGCAGACAGTGCCATTTTTCTGTTGGTGGCGAGTTTTTGAACTTTTTTTTTCACGGGAAATAAAATCCCATGACGTCCTGTACACTATTACCAAGTTTGATAACATTCTCTCCAGTAATTTTCATTTTGTGGCCATTTCAAAGTGGAACTTTAATTATTACCCTGTATATTAGCTCATTATTGTTATTTGAATGAAGAGTTTAAGGCAATGATTTATGCAAAAATATCCTGAATCATCTGTGTTTATAAAAACACAGATGTTTATGTTTACAAACTTCTTCAAACTGTCTATGGAGTTTGTAACAACTGCTTTTCTATCTGAGAAAAGATTAGACATTCAGGCATACTTAGAAATTAATCCAATTAAATCTTTTGAAGACATTTAGAAGTAAAGCCAATTAACATTTGGAAGAGACTGAATTTGCTTACTGTTCTTATTTTATTATTTATTACTATTTAAATTTTAGTCTTTTAAAGTCAGGATTGTCCTTGAGTTTATTTATTTATTTAGAGTTCCAGATGTTATTGTTTGAGTCCATAGTAAATAAATGTTCAAAATTTTAATATTTCTTGCAATTTGTGTATAATGACAGTAATAGGCATACTTTGCTCACAGAAAAGTGTTGCCAAAACTTACAATGTTGCCAAATTTCTTATGCTACAACAGTTCTTTTGATCATCCAGTATGTATTTAGGGCGAGTCACGTCCCTTGCACGATTTTCATTCCAAAGTACTGAAGATATATTAATTTTGTTATTATAGTTAACATAGGAAGTCATTTACAAGAATTTGATGGGATCTTTTTGTTAACTTCGAAAATAATTTTCAAATTCAACAACAAAAACCAAATCTTCGTGTAGTCTTTTGACTCGTTCTGTATATTACGTGATTATGACAATTTATTTATTGTAATAAAGTTTTACATTATTAATAACTAAATACTGTTTTATTTCAATTTAAATCATAGAACTGGATTATATGTGTATCTTAAAGATTTTTTTTTGTTCATACATATTGTAATTTTGGTTCTTGTCAGAAAGAAATTAAATTGTTTATTATATAAAGAAAACCATTCTCTTTATCTTATGTTTTTAAAAAAAATTTTATAACAAACAACTGAATATATCTTTTAGTTTTATGTGTAGAATTAATATAAAACTTAAAAAAGTTTGGTAAAATGTATAATGGCTATTAAATTGAAAGCATATTTTGAATTCTTAAGAATTTTAACTGCTTTAGCTTTAATCTCTGGAAATTTTTTTCTATGTACCTGGAGACAAAATTGTTCTTATTCCTCAGGCTATGAGGAGAATTTGTACAGCAAACCAGTCAAACAACTTTTCCTTCAACCAATTTTGTCTTGAACAGATTAAGCCAATTTTGGCTAATCTCATGTTTAAAAAGTTAAGATCCAGTGTTTCAAAATGTTAAAACTCTGAAGATAAAGTGATTAAATTGAAAGCATTAAGAGTTTTTATTTTAGTTCCTAATAAAGAAGTTTCTTAATCAAAAGTATTCTTTAAAATAGAATATTTTTAATGGGAAGAAATTCAATTATCTGAAAAATAAAACATTATTGAATAACAGGACATTGTAAACAGTCCTTCAAAAATGCAAAGTGGTCACATTGAATTGTGTTGAATTACATTGTAAACTTTCATTCATAAAATCTACATTTGTCTCAACAATTTCATTTTTGTCACCAAAATGGATTGAGACTTTATAGACACTCTGTATTAACTATATTTTAAATCAAATGCATGGTGAATATCTTATTTTATATTATTTTATTTGCAAATTTCACGCTCAACTGATACTGGTTCCAAGTGCTATGCCAGACTAATTACAAGGCGTAGCTACGCCAACAAGTTTCACATTAAGCATCTGTGTTATTGGTATACGTGTCAACATCTAGAAACTTCCTAACAATGTGACATGTGTTCAATATTGCAGCTTTCTCAGTATTCCATGTATGATTTTATTAAGGTTTAATGTTTCTGGACTTTTGTGTAGTGTATTACACCAGCAGAATAGAGAACAAATAAGGTACAATAAATACCTTACTCATTCTCCACATCTGTCTTATTTCTTGAGTGAGTGGAGTGTACTTGTTGATTTTTTCAGTGTGGGCAATTTTTATATTATGAGTGTTTGGAATGGATATGTCAATAATGTATGTGATTTTATTGTATTTGTCAATGAGAGTAATGTCTGCTCTGTTCTGGTAAATTGTTTTATTTGTGATTATGGTTCTGTCATAATACATTTTGTAGATGTTGTTTTTCAATACTGTCTGTGGAATGTATTTATAGTATGGTTCGTGGATATCTAATACTTTGTGATTGTTTACAAGTTCTGGTGTATTATATTTGTCATTATTTTTATATAACTAATAATTCTAATTGCTGTATTTCAGTAAAGAGCGATTACTAAATTTTGTTGAAAATTGAAAATAAAGAAAGAAATATTTATGTAGAGATTTGAAAAATAAAATATGAAAATAATATTGATAAATAATATAAGAAAGTTATAAGTTACAAAAATAAATTACGAAGTAAACTTATTTGACTTATTTANACCCTGAAGTTCCATTCTAAATATTGGTGAAAGAATTTTTGAAATTGGATGAGTAGTTTCGGAGATTACCCCTACATCCAAACTTACAAAACATTACCTCTTTATAATATTAGTATAGATTTACATAAGAGTTTATTATACCGAGTGCTCAATCTAACATATTTTAAAAATTCTTTAAATTGTATACACAAGATGAATATTGTGTTATTTCATCTTTAAATTGTGTACAGTAGAGGAATAAAGAATTTTTAAAATGTGTTAGATTGGTCACTCTGTGTTATAAACTCATACCTAAGATAACTTTTATAGTTATATAGTTGATCTTACCTGTTTTCACCAGATGCAATAATTATGTCCCCCCCTCTTCTGAGACTAATTAGAGAATTTTTAGATGGATTCTAAAAATATGTTCAATTTTCTACAAAAATGCAAAAAACCACATCTAAAATAGTACAGTAGAAGCTGAGTTCTTCAGGTAATCCTTAACCCTCTCTCTTTCCCTGTGGGGCAAATTTCCAAAATCCCCTTCTCAGTGTGCATTCTCATGGTGGACCCTAACTGTGTACCAAATTTCAACTTTCAACTCTTAACTGTTTGGGCTCTGCACTTATTATCATTATTATTATTATCATCAACCCATCTTGATTATATTATAAGATAATTATGTAGTATATATATATAGGCAGATGAAAAGAATTGTACAGTTCCAAGTGAAGCATTCTGTAATACTGTATATATAAAGTAAGTCCAGATCCATTTCAAAATGCACCTCCACATACAAGTTAATTGGGGAGAGAAAAAACAGTTTTTATTCATATCACAAAATTCTTTCAGATTTTCTCCATTAAAATCAAACATATAACAACCTTCAAATTCCAGAACAAACAAATATACATATATATTTCAAATTGGTCAAACCTCTCAGATTTTTTTAATGTTCTACAGAAAAAATGCTCCAGTTTCATTACTTTACTTGCCCACTCAATGGGCTTGGACCACTTGTTCCCAATATAGACTAATAAAAATTTCATGATGATTTAACCCACTGCAAGGGGCCAACTTCCTTTGGACCAACCTCCACTCATTTTGTTCCCTTAGTGCTGCCTCCCACAGGACAGGCAGCCAGCATCTCTATCTCTATCACTTCACTCTTCCATTTGGTTCCAACTGTCTTATTTTCATTTGCTTTGCTTTGCTTGTTCCACTCTAACCCATGCCTACCCCTTCACTTTGCTCACTTGTTCAAAAATTTTGTGATAATTTTGAGTTAAGTCTTTTATATGTATAGAATAGATTTTTCTGTATAGAAGAGATACTACTATTGATAATATCAAAGAATTTTATTCTTGTTAAAGGCTTTATATATTAAAACATCTAATGTGTGCAATGTTTCCTTGCTGAAAATATTGAATATTGTGTTATTTCATCTGAAAAAATAGTCTTTCCAAATTTTTGTGAATGAATAGTAGTAATATTTTTTACATTATGAATATTTAAACCATCCAAACACAAGCATTTGAATTTGAATCAACTGAAAAGGCTCAAGTTGTACAGTACATTAATAAAAGTGATCTTGATTAATTATTTTATTTTTTAATTTTAAAACAAACAGTTTATCATCAGGGATTATGTGAATTATTTTATTTTCTTTTGTCTAATATTGTCTAAGTATATTGAAAATGTACAGTACTTTGGCTTTATTTGGTTGGATTTATTTATATTGTATTACATTATTATTATTAATTTTAGAAATTTATTTTTCTGTTAATTTATTCTGTTAAAATTTAAATACTCGTATGTTTATATTTTTGTCTATATATTTTGTATATCTTTGTCTAATACAGGATATTGAAACAAGGAGGAGCAAGAGTTTTTAAATACAAACAACCAATAACAGATATGAATTCCTTTACTAGTGAACTGACTCATGTTATTTTGGAGAAAGAAAATGAATGTGATGCCAAAGAATTCCTGAAATGCAACATTCTTTGTGTTACTCCTGAATACATTCATAACTACTTGCTTCTGGTATTTATTTTAAATAAATTATTAAAATATTTTACTTTTATTAGAAATAAAATCAAACTAAGATTAATCTCCAATAATCAAATTTAACCATGTTCTACTCTATAGAAAGCTTAAATAATTACAGTACATCTTAAATATTTTTTTCAAACCTTTTAACTCATCATTAAAGATGTACTTTTAATTACAGAAGAAAATTTAAAAATACTATTTAGAACATAAACTCAACATATTCTAAAATTTTTCTAACAAATGTTAATACCATGAGCTGATGAATTCTATGTATGTGTCACTTGCTGGATAAAAGTTTATAGAACAAATATTCAAGGGAGTTTTGTTGTGTCTTTAAGATTTGATATATATCTTATGGATGTTGATATGTTGAACTAGAAGTAGCAGTAAATTTTAGATTAAACTTAGTTGCAAAAACAGTGGAAAGGACAATTAGTGTAGATTTCTTTTTAGTAATTGGAAAATTTTGTCATTTTTAAAAAAGTCTGTAAAGATAGAATTTATCAGATAGCATGCATGTAGGACTCTTCTGCTCAGAGTTGACATTTATTAGTAAGATTTTAGAATGTGTATGATTTTAAATGTTTTTAGTATTCTAAATAGTATTTTTAAATTTTTTTGTTTTTTTTCTTTGCTTTGATTAAATGATATACACATTTGTATATCATACAATTTTGTAAACATAATATATAAAATTCTCATAAACGTAGTAAATAATAAAATATAAGTATTAATAGAATTTAATTACCACACAATCAGAGGCTATAGATCAGCAGTAGCAAACCTTTCCCAAAGGTGGGTCAAAATTGGATTCAAAATTTAGTAATTCCAAATTAAATATTTAATTTGAGTAATTAAAAAAAATAAGTAAAAATTTGTTTTTTGTTATTTAACTCTGTACAATAAACTCTGTATAAGAGAAAAGAAAATAATAATATGGTTATAACAGAAACAAATATTTTGTTTAATGGAAATCTGCTGCTGTTTATTTGATAATTTTTCTATCTGCATTCACAATTAAGACTTTACCACAACTTTAGGATCTTGCTTTCTCACTACCTCATATACAGGGTGAGTCAAAAGTACCTTGCACACTTTTCATTCTAAAAGTACTGAAAATATATTAATTTTGTTAATGTTACATAGGAAGTCAGAGATTTGATTTGGATTTCCAATCAACATATTGGTTAGAAATTTGTATCAAAATCAAAACTCGTTACAATGCATTATGCAGTAAAGACCAATATAAATTAAAGTATAATTAGTTACTGGCTACATTCCACTTCACAAGTCATCATAAAAAATCTTTCACATTGCATATAACATTTCACAATCTTGGGAATTGACACATTGTGCCTTTATGGAGAATTTTCAATATTTCTATATCCCTTTATAGACATTTTAAATTAATTTAGCATTTTCTAGATTTACCATTATCCTTGATTCCATGGCATATCAGGCTAAAACTGTGACTAGTTTATTGTGAGCAATATTATAGTTGTGTTCTTTGAGTCTTGTATTTGGTGATCAATTCATGACACTTACGTATACTAGTCTAGGTTTAAATCTATTATCATAAACAGGAATATTGTAAACTGGTGCTCTTTTGACATCAACTTCATCTTTATTGTTACATAATAATTGTACACTGTTAGTTACAATTGTAGTTAATGTTTAAGTATTTGGCCATGTCTTTATAAATTTGACTTAAGTTGAGGATCTTAATCCACTATCACATGCCTGAGTCTAGATTGAGTTGTTTGTTCAATAATGTTTTAAAGAATTTAAAAATCAATACTGACTAAAAGATTAAATATTTTGAAAATATTCTGTCTGGTAGAGAATCTTAACTAATAATTTGAATCTTGTATGAAATCAAAATTAAAGGAATTTGTGTTGAAATACTTTATCACAAGTACTGTATCTTTTCTGTATAAGGACATTAGTTGGCAATTTCCACCTTATATGATGCTTCATTTTCAAAGTTTTTGTTTCAAAATTTAAATGTGAATTTCACTGTACTGTATTATATTTTGTAATTTTTCTTTATTTCAAATAATTTAAAAAAATATATTCTTTTGCATAAAGAAGGAATCAGAAAAATATGTCAGATGAGAAACCGTATTTTCAAAAAATTGAAATATTCAGGACTTAAGCAGCTAATAATTTTATTATTGCTTTATTTATTCATTTGTAATTTAATTTAAAACTAAGTAAGAGATCTTCAAATTGAAGGAATGTTGTTAAATAGAAACAAAACACCCTTTTTGCCGAGAAATAAATATAATTTTAAAAAACAAACGTTTTCAGCCTAGTTATTAGGCCATCTTCAGGTCGAAAAATGGAACATAAATGTTCCATGAATAGAACATAAAAATTTTTAAATCAAAAATTTTACAAGAGAAAAAAAAAAAGAAGAATATATAAAAATTAAAATAAAACAATAAAACAAAAATAACATAAATCTTCAATGTACTAATTCTGGTCGAAGTTTCTAGTAAATTTCTTAACCAAATATTTCCATGCCGAAGGTAGGCTCTCCGCATCCCTCGCATTTAAACAGCCTTCTCCTATCTTACTTCA
>NW_019385190.1:309515-331768 GCF_000671375.1 Centruroides sculpturatus
ATAAAATAAAGTAAGAAATAGTGAAAGTGATTTCCTGGTCTCTTTCTGTTGTTTTTTTAAAACTCTATCGAAGTCGGAATTAAAAAAGTGTAATTCACTTGTGGTTCTTAGGAATTTTTTTTAAAGAAAAAATTTTTAGAATTTATTAATTTTAATATTTGAATATACCGATCCCATTGTTTTATTATTTATTTACCATATATGTTATATAATACAATACAGTATATCAGTTAGTGATACAGCAATGCACCTGAATTATAGACCATAAAATGTTATTGATTGCTGCTTGTAAAAACAAAAATATTAAAAATGTAACTGATTATTTTGAAGAAGCAAGGTGGAAAGGCACAGTCAAATAGTTGAGGCAGATAAGGCATTAGTCTACTGTTCTGGGGACTAGAAATCAAATCCAAACACACAACACCAGAGGTTGTATTCTGGTCATTGTCTCTTGTCTTCTTGAGAGATCATTGCTTCTCCCAAACATGATTCTAGATGGCTATTTCTCTTCAAGATTCTCTCATCTTCCAAAGAAAAGCAGATACAGGTAACCCCCGTATAACACGGTAGTTACGTTCCAAAAAATTGCCGTGTTATGCGAATCCGTGTTATACGAAACAAAGAACTAATACGAAAAGGAGGGTTAGGTTCCAATAATTAAAAAACNAGGTAACCCCCGTATAACACGGTAGTTACGTTCCAAAAAATTGCCGTGTTATGCGAATCCGTGTTATATGAAACAAAGAACTAATACGAAAAGGAGGGTTAGGTTCCAATAATTAAAAAACATGCTAGTATATTTTCATAATTAAGATAAATATCTTGATTAAAATTCTTTTAAGTGATACATATTAATGTAAATTAAACAACGTTTTTTTTGTCATCACTAAAAACACTATTAATTAACCGAGAGCGTTTTCTTTTTGGCAAGTTATCCTTATCCTCTGAGCATTTTTCTGCATTATCTTCGGATCCATGCTTTACCTTTTGCAAAATGTATGTAATTTTAGATTGCTTGCTTCTAGTTAAAAGGTCTTTATAAATTTCCTTATATGGTGCTAAGTACTTATGAAGAATAAAGCAAGTAAGGAATAAAGGAAAAACATTCAGCAACATCAGAAGCAAAAGTGTCACGATCTGGCAACATTGAAACAAGTTTCGAGAAGGACCACGTGTATCCACAGAAGGCGAGAAGAAAAAATTTACATACTTAAGTACTAATAGTTCATGAAAATAATAATTTTTGTGAACTATTATTACTTAAGTATGTAAAAATTTATTACATTTTTTGTTGTACGAGGGTTTTACCCAATTCTCGAACTGTGTCAGAGTAAATCCGTGCTATAAAAGTACCATGTTATACGGGGGATGGTACCAATTCTCGAACCATGTTAGAGCGAATCCGTGCTATAGAAGTGCCGTGTTATACAGGGGTTACCTGTAGTTGCCTTTAGATTGTAGCCTCAATTTTGTTATATCTAATATGGATGATTGGATGTTACTGACATTATACAGTTGTATTGGAGAAAGTTGTCTATCTCAGGAAAGAGTATTTTGAGGTAATGCTTTGATATTTTTTTTAAAATGACTACTTTTCATTTCGTTTGGTAAAGTCACTAACTACATCATCATTTTAATGATTCTACATAAATTACTGGATAAGCTGTTAATCCTATACATTAATTCCAGCCATCAGTGTCTCAAAGTATTTTTTGAAATATTGCCATGTAATTTCCTTTAATTAACAAAGAGGATGTTACTACATGCAAGTCGTGTAATACTTAGTACTAACATTTATTTGGTAGTTAAACACCTAAGAGGATATTTCTCTATTGTCAGTTTCTATTTTTTCATAAGAAAGTAATACATGGATTATTTGACAAGCAGAATGAAGATGTAAAACTGATTAGCAGTGATGTCACTGTGTTAAGACAAAATATTTTGTTGTGATTGCTATTCATTTATTTTTTTTTCATATGGAAGTTTACCGTGCTAGAGCTGTTCATTTCTCTCTCTTAGAATGTCATCTTTTTTTTGCATTATTTGCAAACTCCAACTTAATCTTCAACTCATCATAAGTTTGGTAAGTGCCTTTTTTGGGGGGTTTTATTGTCAGCCTTTTTCTGTGAAAGGTTGGATCGGGCCATGAAAAAGGTCTATCTTAGGTGCTCAACCCGATACCATTTTTCGACTCTGACCGGGAGATGTTGATGGAACTTACGAAACCCGCGTTCGTATTTTTGATCATGTTCTCTATTCTGACATTTTGAAATGTTAATTAACTGTTCAAAAACACTAACCAGAGTTTTCTTAGCGGCGTTTTCCTTTCGTCAAGCCTCCTCGTAACTTTGATCGTTTGTATACGAGCGTCAGTGTCAAAGTTCGAACTCTCCGGCCTGACACTGATCTATTGTTTAACACGTGTCTGAGTCGCACTTGGGACTCGTATTGTTTACTTTCGCATCGCGTTCATTTATTACAATTCTTTTCTTTATATTTTAAAAATATTTTTAGCTCGATTAATAACAGGTTTGGATTCGATCTGGAACCTCACACTAGTGACATAGTGGCGCACCCTCCAAAGGAAAAGGAATTTTTTCTAATTAAAATTAATTTTGTATTTATATTGTATAATGTCCTTTATTTCTATATTAACAATGAATTAGTGGCCACATAAAATGGGAATTTTATTGAATTCCGCATTAAAAATGTTTTTTCCTTTCAGCTCGGCTCCCCAAGATTAAATACTGAGGGTGGTGCCAATAGTGATAAATTCTGTTTTCTATTTAGTGTCGTTTTCTCTTTTCTGTTATTACGAAGTATGAACTAGCCTTGTGTCCAGGGCTATTGTGTAGGCAGACCAAACCCCCTGATTCGACTCCGACTCTTAGTCATAGAATATTTGGTCTAACTCCGATGTCTGCCTTTAATTAAATAATAATTTAAAACATACTTTGATTATATTAATTCATAATAGGATTTCATTACTACGAAATGAATCACCATGCGATTTTTTAAGTAAATCATCAGTCATTCTTGTTGAAACTGAAAATAGCCTACTACTAATCGTCTTTTCAGAGTTTTTCACTGTCATCTTCATCTCCAATCACGTTGACACATAATTTTTTCATCTGTGGTTATAATAAAATATTCAAAAACACTAACCAGAGGCCATTTTTAGGGTCCTTTTGGCAATAAAAATTTAGAATTAGCTAGCATAGAATGTATTCGAATATAAATTTCTGGAAAGAAAATTAACAGTAGTAAGTGATATTTAAAGAAAGATCTTGAAGTAGTGAAATAGTCGTAAAATAAGATTTTGCATTATAGGAGGTTAACACTCCCACTAGAAACTTAATGTAAAATCCGTAATAAGTAGGAGTTGTTTTATTTTTACTTATTCCAATTCCACAGCCCTCATCCAATGCAGTACTATAGTCAGATGTTGACTTTTTCAGTGATACATTAATAGTATCAATGAATGATGCATAGAATTTTCTTTTTTGCAAGTCCAGTTTGTTAGGAATAAATGTTAAAGTTTAGCTAGACCATAATAGAGCTATGCATTTTTTTTCAACCGTAAAGTGGATGGATACTACAAAATCTTAATGGATAAGGTTTTTTGGGCTGCAATTTTTAAAAATTGTAGACCTATAAATTTCCACTGTCGTCTGTCCGTCCATATGTCTTTCCTCAATCTCGAGAACGGAGTTAGATAGGTGAAAGACGATATCAAATATGGAAACCTTAGTGGCAGGAGGTCCGATTAACGTCCGGTAAAAACCGGAAGTGACGTTATTTCAATTCAAAACTTCCTTGAGAGCAGTTAATAGATAACCAGCAGGACTTCATTGCTAACGGAAAAGTATGATATACAGGGGCAAGCCACTACTGATTTGTGGTGAAGAGAATATATTTCAAATGAAATAAATTAAAAATATGATTAAAAATTGCAGCTTGGCATTATGACGATGTCACAATAAATAATTGGTCGTTAGAATTTTCATTATATGTAATTTTATATGTACAAAATATGTCGCATCATTCAATATTTCGTTTATATTCTAATAAGATTTTAAAATTTGTAATACTGTAATTAACTCGTTAATTTATCTTCTGGAGTTTTTCCACACACGCCATGTCATTGCCGGGAGGTGTAATTATAGTATTGAAAAATATATTTAACATTTCCCCCTCAATCAAATAGTGTAGTAGTAGTACGTATAGTTGATTCAGGTGAGAACTAAACATTCTATGTTCTGTATATGTATGCAGAGCCGGCTCTACCATAGGGCGAACGGAGCAGCCGCTCCAGGCGCTAAATCCTAGGGGGCGCCTCAGTGGTAAAGAAAATTAAACGGTATAAATTAGGGGCAACCAAGGGGGCGTCATAATAGGATCTTGCTCCATCCTAAAACTTGCTTCGGGCCGGCACTGTATGTATGTATAGTTTAAATTTTATAACTTAAAACTGAAATTATGCAATTTAATAATAAGTTATGTCTTGATTGGTTTGAATATGTTAAAATGGCGCACACAAAGTTTGAAACAATGAAATGATTACGATATCATACAATCTGTCATACATACAAGTCCATATTTTAACATATTTATTATGTGTAGAAATAAAGTAGGATTTATAATTTTATTTTTATAAATATGAAAATTTTTAATTTTTATATAGATTCTGATTATTCAGCTTTTAAATGTTGTTCCTAATTTCGAAATTATACTAATTGTAAAAGTATATTATTGAAGGATCGTAATCCGAATTTGATTCGAATTTCTGTGTAATAGTTTTTAATTATATAGATTTGGTTTTATTCCTACACGGCAACGCGACACGTTGGCGATCTGCCGAGGGGAGGAACCCTCCCGGGAGGTCTTTTCTGGTGAACTGGCCTCTATTTAGGTGTTACTAACATTAAGAATACCCGAAAAACCACGTGGCCAGCCCGTTGTCGAGGCGCGAACTCATGAGTGGTTTCATCCACTGGGACACTGTTGGGCGTAATAATACAGGCTTTAAAAATTTGTTTAAGGACAGAATAAAATTAGATCACGTTATTCATCATAAACTTACTTTATTATATTTTTACTTTTTATTCTTTACAATAAAGTATAAAACTATTTGCAACCGAACCCGATAATCATAACAATAATAAAGAAATGGATATCCATTCTATTTTTCACATAAATGAATTCAATGCAAACAAATTTTTGAAGTATATGAGTATAAAAGCAATTTTTATAATAATAATATATACACACAGTAAATCACATTTTATATTAAAACCTTTTCATCCTAATAAAACTTATATAAAGAATAAAACTTTTGCATTCTCTACAATAAAAGATTCTATGAAAAGGCTTAGAGATTGTTTCGATACTAAATAAATAAATATAAATAAAATCATTTAATTTTGGCTTACTATATATTTTTTATTTTGAATTTTTAGTTTTTTATTTATGTAAATATAGCTAGTAATAAATATCATTGAAGCATAAAATTATTGCAATATATAAATACTGTCATGGCCGATTGCACACCTGTTAATAACATAATCAAAAATAATAGTTACGTAGTAGTTACTCGTCAGTTATTATATATAAACCTTATACTTTAACTAATTGGAAATTACCAGGTTTTCAATTGAAATATTTTCATTTGTTAGATATTAAAATGCACAAGTTTTTAAAAGCATATAATTTATTAGTTAAGAAGAAAGTTAGAATTACATGATTAAATTTTATGATAAGTGGCAAAATTTATTTCCATATTCATATATTATCATCATAAACTTACTTAATATTATATTACTATTTTTTATTTTTTGTAATAAAGTATAAAACGTGTGGAACCGATAATCATAACAATGGGTACGTTCGTTAAGACGAACGAGTTAAACGAGAATGACGTCACCGTTATTCTTATTTAGTTAGACTTTTCGAACGATTCGTTTATAAATAAATGGATGTTTCTAAAATCGAAGATATGAATGTTGTTAGTGCAGCCTTATCCGAAATATTTTTCTTAGATTGCTTCGGATGGACAGTTATTCTAATCATTTCACCTTTTAATTCACAATTTAAACACTCGAGTAGATTTAGAAACATCGATAACGTCGGCCGCCATTTTCTTAACGAAGTGAACTAACTCTTTCCTTCGTGAGAAGTGAGAGTTTCGTTCGAAACGTCATCACCGCAGAGCTTGCGCACTGAGCGAGACTACTACTTTTAGAACGATTCGTTACTAACGCGTTTAACTCGTTCGACTTTACGAACGTACCCAATATAAAGAGAAATGGATATTCATTCTATTTTTCGAATTAATTTAATTTCGAAATAAAATAGTCGTTATGGAAAGTAACTACTAATGAAAATCAGATAATGATTTATAGTTTGGATGGCAGTTTGAAAACAGTTGAGAAATTGAACCGATGTTGTGCTCTCCAAGTTGAAGATTAAGCAACGTAAGGCCTTATTTTTTAAAATCTTTCTTTTATTGCTCAATAAACAAGTTCGAGTTATCTATTTACATACAAGATTCGTTTTTGCTCCTCTTCAGTTGCCTTTGAATTATTGATTTGCAGCGTTTTGAAACTTTTTTTTTTTATCGAAAAGATTGAAAAACGCATTTACCTTGTTTAACCCCGATAGACATTTCATAAAATTATTTGTAATTTAACTTTTTCCATTTAATATAACAAAGGAATTTTTTCCCTTCTGTCACTCCGTCTCTTATAAAACCAAGGTTTACTATTTGGGGTATAAATGAAATTAATAAAATATCTTTTAAATAATTCATGAAAAAAGTTTTCTTTTTCCAAAAGAAATTTTTCTTTAAAAGCTAATTCTTAAAATTTATGTAACCTATTCCACCAAGGCTTACTTTTTACATTTGTTTTAAAAAGAATTTCCAAAAACTATGTTTTATAACTAACTAACCAGAGGATGTTTTGTGTAAAAATATGATGATATACGTTGTAAAACTTGTAAATTAATTTGTAATTTAAAGTCAACTAAAGAGCAAAAAGCTCAAAAACGTCTTTCATGTAAATGACTACTAAAACTTATTTGTTGGTCAGTAAAAGAGGATTTTAAAAGGTAGAGATGGGCGAATATCACTTTTCTCGAATTTGAATATTAACCAGATCTCGAATATTCCAATACCTTGAACATTTAGTGAACTTAATTACCTTATTTAATTTGTTTTATTCATCCCTATATATTAATAAATTGATTAATTAAAACAAAAAGTAAAAAGAAAAGCAATTTGAAATTTCATTTGGTAGAATTTAGTAAATTATTTTCTGTTTACATGTTGTTTTACGTCATTAATTTATTAATATATAGAAATAAATGAAATATATAACTTATTTAATTAATATTATTAAGTTAAGTTCTCTCTTAGTAGTCGAATATTCGATATCTGATTAATATTCGATTTCGAGAAAAGTGATATTAATCCATTTCTATTTAATAAATTAAATACGTGAAATATTAAATAAAGTTAATATTTCGAGTGATCTAGACATATATGAAAAATGTAGGACACCAGCTGCTATTTATTTATTTATTTATTTATTTTTTCATAATTTTATATTTGTCAGCCAGCTATGATGTGCTGTATGTATTTTTAATAATTATTTCGATCTTACATGTGTGGTTAGCCGACTGGTTGCGTTTGTCAGGGTCATCGCGCAGTCACGACTATTGTTTGGTAGTGGCAATAACTCTGAGACAAGCTTTCCATCCTTTAACCCGTTTATTATATACCAAAAGTTTCTTACAACGATTTGCAAAGTTGCGACTTAACACAGCTCGGGGAGCGAATGAAATGCCCACTCGAGTCCGACGTTCGGTTAGAAGTTATCCTTTCGATCCCTCGATGTCGTACGTTGCGATCGACGGCCCTGGAGCGTGCGGCACAGCTTCGGACAAAAGTCTCCGGAGAAGGACGAATCTGGGCGAAGTAAGACGTCACGGGGGAGCGACGGTGAGTCCCAGGAGTCAACAAATCTATCACTGCTAATCTGCAGAATCGCAAAAATCCTGAAGTGGAGCACTAAGAAGGTCACGCCCTTGAATCGCGCATATTTATCAGTTTTTCACCCAAAGTCGCCTTTCCATTGGTCTCTCATCGTCACCTGGTGACAATTCGAATCTGTTGGAGGGCGTTGGAGAAGTCAACGTCGCGACTAAACCCGACGTTGACCTCTCCAGCGCGTTAACCACGTTTACCTCGACTTTGGTCTTTTCAACACCATTCTTCCTTTGTTTTAATATTTTTCTAAAAAAACCTTTTATTCTTTAATCGAGACCTTTAATTTCTCCCTTTCGTGTTGTAAAAGGAGATTTTTAAGATCTTGTTAATACTCTCCTTCGGACGTCCAGTCGATCCCCGTTCCAAGCCCTTACATACGTGTTTTTTAAATTTTTTAAGCGAATTAGTTATAATTTTTTTATATATCCGAAATTGTCCATATCAATGCAATCATTTTTTAAAAATACATTTTAATTTAGTCTCGAAAAATACCGTTTTATTGTAAATGTCATTTTGATATGATAATCTTATAGAATAAAAAAAAAACAAATGTAATTTGATTTTTGTATACTCTAGCAACAATAATAAGTGTTATGTTGTAAATTTAACAATTTAATATTTTTAATTAATTTTTTTATAACTTAAAACAATGTGTGATGATAAATATATATTTATTTAATAATTTTTGGGGGATTCTCAACAACTATTTATCGCTTTTTCACAACTTTTAATCTTACTAATTTTTATCAAAACTTAATTAATAATATTGTAAACAAAGCAAGTTGATAATTAATCTACCGTTCTGAGGGCTCTGAATCGAATTTGGATGAGCAAATCCTAGAAGTTTTTAATGGACAGACTATCTATCCATTACTACTCGGTCGCCTCATTGTGAGCCTGGCGGAACCCTCAATGAGCCTGAAAAAAATCCTCAGTGCAATAGAACGGAGAGTAAAAAATGAAAAATCCCTGGCATAACTAGTGTAAAATTTTCTATTCTTTAGATTTTAATGCGGAAATATCTTTGTATAAAATCACTGGTGCTTGTTATAGCATCCTCAATTTCTATCAGTTATGTAAAATATTGCTTTTCATCTAGTTGAAACGTCTCGAATAAGTTTTAGTGCCTGTTTGCTGGAATTTTCTTGATACTTTAAAAGTCTTTGATATGCAGCATTTTTTTAATGAATTGATTTACTTTTCTGTAGCAGAATGGTAATATCCGGTAAATTTAGGCTCTCCGTAGCGATTAAATTAAGGATGTGTGCAAAGTATCCCAAATGTTTCCATTTTAAATATCTGTTTAAAACATTCTTTATATTTACTGCATTTATCGGAACAGTGGCGTGCAGTCCATGGAAGATGTGGAAGCGCCGCTTTCTTTGTATTTTCTAAAATATAAATACATATTGTGCGATTGTTTCCATATTTTAACGTGCTGTACTTTGAATTACTTAAAATTAATATTTTATTATAACCGCATTATGTATTTTATTACAAATTTCTATACATGTGAAAAACAATGATAAGATTGCTATTGTATATTCGAATATAAATTCGTATATGCATATTTCCAATAGAAGTGCTGTGTTGTCGAATACTGGACAGCTTCTACGGCACAAATATTTGAATGGTGTAAAGCAGTCAGATTACAGGCATTCGTGCAAACACTACAGAAGCACCAACCTCACGCGGTTTAGCTTGTGGATGCTACACACTAAAATATCGTTTAACCTATAACGCTTCCAACGATTATATCCATTAGCCAATCGTATGGAGCTATTTGACTAAGTGGATTGTTTTAAGATTTAAAAAATAAAGAATATTTTGTTATTTTTATGTACGTTTCTTTACAAAACTATATTTAATTATAATTATATTGACAGATTTTCAGAAATAAAATTTTTAGAATTTTTATCACTTTTACATGTTAATAAATTTAAATATTATGAAAAACAATTTTCCGAAGCAAGTTTTAATTCTTTAAATTAAGTAAATTTTATGGAGAATTTTTTGATTTATCTAAATTACGTAGTAAATTTCAATATTTATATTTGTATTCTGACTATATTAGCAAGTCACTCTTAGACATCAAAAATATTATAATTAATGACGATCCGAACAAAGATGTAATAAAAGAATTATAGGATTTAATATCATTAATTTTTACGGTACCATCTACTGAGTGCAGTTTTTCAACGATGAAGCGAATTAATACATTCGTAAGGAATAGTCAGTCAGAGGAAAGATTGTCGTCACTAGCGTTGCTTTCAATAGAAAGAGTTTTTAAATACTTTGATGGAATCGACGGCGAGCGATTTTTATGATAAAGTAATTAACGACTTTGAGGAAAAAATTGCTGAATAGAGTTAGTTTATAAAAAATAATAATAATAATAATAAAAGCAAGTTCTTATAACTTTGTTCCGTGTCAATTATCTATTTTAGAATTAAAATAAATAAACTGTTTATGTTTTGTCATTTTCAGTATTTGTTTAAAATTTTTATGGAAACACATCTTCCCTATCATCAAATGTCAGCGCACGCCACTGATCGGAAACAACTAGTATTTTTTTCTTTTACTTCCCAATCTGTTATCGTCATTTGCATGTGCTAGATTCTCATTATACATATGTACTGTACTGTACTTCGTTTCTATTGCATCGCATTAAAACAAACATCTCCGCGTTCGTATTATTCCACGATGAACTCTGTGATTTGTCGGCTCGCACATGGCCAAACCCTATAAAATAAATGCTATTTTACTAACAGAAAATAAAATCTTTAAACTTATTTTTTATTAATAAAGAAACGTTCTACGTATTTCATTTGTTCAAGAAACAAAACTCTGAAGGGACTCGCTCTGCTCTCGGGCCCCATACAAACTCTCGACGACTCTGGTAAAAGAAACGATGTAAAATCTTTCCTTACGTTCAAGTGAAACAAGACATGTGGCTTTTACCTTATTGAGAAAGCATTCAGCACTGACGGCGATCCAATTTGCGCATGCGTGAGAACTTTTTGTGTGTGTGTGTGTGTGTGTGTGTGTGTGTGTGTGTGTGTGTGTCCTGATTTCCGAATTTATTGCCTTTCCACTTCATTTAAGAAATTTTATGTCTCGTTTGTGACTTACAATATATTGCAAAAGACATTAATAACTTTTAAAGATTAAAATCGACAGAACTCTTTTCTTTCGCGAACATGAGGGTGGCTGTGGCTAGTAGTCAACGAGAAACTTTCAGAGTGTAAAACAGAGCATAGTGTGATTAACTTCTAATAACGAACAGCTTGGTAAAATTGATTTTAATTTAAAACAGTTACCTATAAAGTAAATCGTAATACAAATGAAATTTTCTGTATGTAATGACGATCAACGATCAGTTTTTAAAAGGACTTTTTTGAGGATTGCTCTAATTGTTTACAAAAATTGAAACATTCTTCATAACATGCAGGTAAGTAGGATTTTGAATGAAATATCTAGAAGTGTGTATGAAGGACTCAGTTTTAACAAATTGCTGAAACTCTCTTCCTCCAGTAGTAGGAAACGTAAAATTTTTTTATAAACAGTTTTTTTCTTTATATTTTCGGATATTAAAGAAAGTTTCTTTGAAAAAGACGAGGATAACGTTTTTTATGTTGAAAAGGCACGAAGCAATTATATTGATTAATATTTGAAATAGAGAGAACTAATTTTATTATATTTAATTACAACAAATGCCATTCCTGAAAATTAAGTTTTGTTTTAATTAAATATAATAAAACTGTGCATCGTTAATTTTTTAAGTTGCAATAGTGTGTATATATGTGTAATATATATATATAGGCTATATATGTGTGTGTGTATGCAGTTAATTTTTATTTAATAATTGTGCAATTAATGCTATTAATGTATTGAATTAAATATGATAAATTCAATTGCAATCTAAGCCTGGAGCTAACTAATTACAGTTTAAGATTTTATCATAGGCCAACTTAAAATTGATATTATCTTAATTGTCTGAAAATAAATGTATTATTATTATTTATTCTTTTAATTTGAAATTTAAAAAGTGTAGTGCTTGTTTTTAATAATTAGACAATGTTTTCGTTATTTCTTATGATACATATGTACTAAATTTTAATGCCTTAACTTTTTTTTTCTATTACAGTTTACTGTATTAGAGTTGAAATTAATATACTCATTACTTTAAGGCATTTGTCTTTTTACTCTTTCCCTATCATCTGTGATTTTTTTTAAATCCGAAAAAATCGATTATCCAAAATTATCCGGATTATTTCGGATATTTGACGCTCTGCTGTATACATTATGGCTAACTTAGAAAAAAAAAAAAAAAAAAAACGAAACACTGCAAGGATTACGTCTGCTATATCTTACTTCCGTTCACCTATTTACTAGTTAGTGCGAGTTTTAACAGCTGTGACATCTCAACTGTCACCAGTCAAGCTAAGTATATAGAACGTTTCAGTTTGTTTATTTATGCTATTGGAAACTTTTAAAAATATAATAAACGTATACTGTAAGTCGAATGAGAAGACAATTAAAATAAAGCGTCGTTAGAATAAAAATACAATCAAATGTGAGATTCTGGGCCGATTAATTAGTTAAATTAATGGATTAAAAATTAATATGCAGTTAATTACGAAATGGAAAAAACCCACTTTCTTTTTCCCACAACCTGGTCTTTCAATTGCCCTCTGATCCGAGAGATAAAAATGATTAAATAACCGTACAAATCAACAATCTTTAACGATATTTTGAATAAGTTTCGAGAATAAATCCAAACAAATGATTATTAACGAGGAAAATGTCAAAAGCGATTAAATTATGAGGTAAGAAGAGTCACAACACCTTGTTGATGACATATAAGAACCTCGAATTTGTTTGTCTTATAGTTATATGATAAAAAGAGTTAGAACACCTGATAAAAGTATCAATAACCCGGCCGAATCGTGAAATTATTACGACCCGTATTAGCCGGACCAGTGACACATCTCGACCTTAGACCACATTAAATCAAAATCACCTGATTTTACTCCCACGCTCGGAGAATAAAAAGGGCTCGCACCCGATCATCGGGGCGATCGTCCAAAGAATCGTCCCCTTACTAGTCGCAATCGAGAATCTCGGACCTAGAAGACATCCTCTCGCTACCGACACTACGCTAAAAGAGATATTATATTTATTAATTTTATGTAAATTCTCTCTCTCGGTCTTTAGTTTGTAAGTAGATAGATAGTCACTCGGAAATTTGGTCCTTAACGATCTTTTTAAACCAAACAACTGTTAACTATTCTAATTCCGATTGTATTCTCTTGTAATCTTTTGTTTTATTAAACTTGTTTTTCAAGAAATCTATATATATAATCGAGATGGGTTGATAATAATAATAATAAGCGCAGTGCCCGAACGGTTAGAAGTTAAAAGTTGAAATTTAGTATACAGTTAGAGTACGTCATGAGAATACACACTAAGAAGGGATTTTTCGAAATTTCCTACGGGGGGAGAGGGAAAGGGTTTAGGATTATCCTGAAGAACTACTGTACTGTTTTAGATGCGGTTTTTTGCGTTTTTGCGGGAAATCGAGCATATTTTTAGACCCATCTAAAAATTCTCTAATCACTCTCGGAATAAAGGATTTAATTCTTGCAGCCGGTGAAAACTGGTAAGATCGGCTGTAATCTGATAATCTTAATCTTTGCTATCGTTACTATTTACTCCAGCAACGCCGGGCTCATCTGCTGGTATATATATATATCTAAATACTGTATATAAAATTGCTTGTCCTGACTGACTGACTGAATGACTCACTCACTCACTGATTCATCATCGCCCAGAGCAGACCGCTTAACCTAAAGAGGTGAAATTTGGTATACAGTTAGGGTACGTCATGGAAACGCACACTAAGAAGGGGTTTTTCGAAATTCCCCGCGCGGGGGGAAAGGGAGAGCATTAAGGCTTAACCGGAACAACGGCTTCTACTGTACTATTTTAGATGCGATTTTTTGTTTTTAGATGCGTTTTAGTAGGGTATGCCATGAGAATGCACTCTAAGAAGGGATTTTTCAAAATTCCCCCGCGGGCGGGAGAGGGAGAGGATTTAGTCTTCATCGAGTACTTAGGTGTATTAAATTGATATCATTTCAGACATTATTATAAATATTTTTATCTATTTCGATTTTAAAAATGTTCGAACCGTTTTAAATTCGAATTTGTTATTGCATATTGGTTCGATTATAGAACGATTGTAAACTTTCCAGAAAATCGATCAAATTGAAAATAGTTCGTTTGATTCTCGGCAATTCTCATCATTCTCAGCGGTAGGTGTTATATAACAATTACTATGGTTGTTGAAATACTGAATATAAATGGGGTTTGCTTGCAAAATCCGCGCGGGCAAAGCCGCGAGTAACAGCTAAGTACACCTATATATTAATTAAAATAAGATGTTCCGTCACCATCAACCGAAACCGAAACTAACATTTTACAAAAACGTGCTATAGAGACTCAATTCTGACTTCCTGCATGAAATATAACCAAATCAATCAAGACTGACAACAAGTATTATAAAAGAGCTTCTTGTCTCGAAAATTATTGAAACTAATATCTCAAATACTTTAGTTGAGCTAATTTGTTTTAAATTCAACTGTGGCGCGTGCTGAAAAACGGAAACAAACCTTCTTGCAAAATTTCAGAAATTTTCGACAAAAAGCACAGGAGTTATTAAGTTTCAAAGAGGGTGAACAAAATTGTGCCCCCCCACACACACATACAGAAAAAAACTCCGAATTTTTTGCATTTCTTGACGTTTCAAGGTATCCTGCATCCAAAGGTGTAAAAATCTTGGGGGAGGGTTATTTTTGATCGGTCGCCATACTTTCCCTCTGCTATATATAACAGCCAAGAAAGTAATAATGACCGATACTAAGTACTGTACGTACGTCATATGTGCATTATTGAATAAGTGACAGCTGGAGAACAGTCGTAACAGGAAATTGTAAAAAAAAGATTTGTAACACGTTAAGCTTATATCATATCACCTTGGGGAATCCAGGTTCGTTTCGGGTCGAAAAAGCTATTACTTTCCCGGCTGTTATGTATAACAGAGGGAAAAGTAATATGAATGTTAGTGTGTGTATGGAGATTATTTTGTTCTCCCTCTTTGAAGCTTAATAACTTCTGTGCTTTTTGTCGAAAATTTGAAATTCTGCAGAGAAGTTTGTCTATCAGGGAATTGATGCTATTAAATTTCGGTGGTTAAAAGTCGACGTGGTGGGGAGATAGAGGGGGTCGTGTCATATCTCGAGTAGGGTGTGACTTAATGACGATTTTACTCGTTACTAACGTTTAAAGTTTTTATTTTTTTTTAAATAAAACTTATCCATACCCTTACTAGCTTTTTGTGTTTTATAATAATTAAAAATATAAAAAGTTTTTTTAATAAAATATCGTAACAGATGACGCCACTAAATATTGTTGGGAAAGTTAAGCAACTCGTTGCAGGATTTTTACAACTTTTTACTGTACTTAAAACTGAAAAAAAAACTGAATCAGTCATGTGATATTCAACATATATCAACATGTGATATTCAACATATATAAAATATGTTGAATATCACATGACAAAAGTATTTATAAGTATGACAATAAATCACATGACAAAAGTTTTATATAAGTACAAAAAAATATAGGCCAACTTCGCCGAAAAACAAAGAATTGCTAATAATTTACCTTAATTTTACCAGGTTTTATGTATTTTTCAATATTTTCTTTTTGCACACTTTTCTTCAATATTTCTTATAAAACGTCTATTTTTATCTGGTATTTATATTTATGTGCAAACATATTGCTGAATTTTTGTTTGAATTATTGATGTATATTTTCATATTTTATGAATTAATTCGCTACTTTAACAATCTATTTATCGTATTCTATACTCTAATAATTTAATTAAACTTGCTCAATAATTTATAATGTTTTTTAAAATCATACTTGCTTATTTTTAATGCAGTAAGATGATAATATTGCAGCTATATATGGTGATGCCTCTAGCTTTATCTAATAATTTTGTTTTCAGGAAACTGAATTCTTTTACTTACAGGAAAGTAGAAAAGTTTTTAGTTTTCAGGAAAGTAGAAAAACTTTTCTGCTATAATGAGTTTTAATTAAATGCTTTCAAAACATTACAGGTATTAAATATAATTTGTAGACGGAAAAAATTATGAATAGTTTATTTTTTAATATGTTTTTAATAGATAAACATAAAATGTGTAAACTTTTCGTATACATATAATAATGTAGCAAATATACAGTAGCTAGTTATTCTGCTTTTTCGTGATGTAAAGTAATTAATTATTAAATAATTACTTAATACCCAGCTAGATGCTTCTTAATTTCCATATCATCTTATCTCACTGAGAATTATTTATTACTAGCTTACCCGTCGCGCATTGCTGCGATCTCAGAAGAAAGGAAATTCAAGCAAACTCGTTATGATAAAATTCAATTTACATTTTATCATTTTTATTGAAACTTATTATTATTATTCATTTTCATCGGGAAAACATTTCAAAGTGTCGTTTCAATTCTATTTATTTATTGGAGTGTTTGTGGATACACGATATTTTTTGTTTTTCCGTCTGGTGCGTACACGAATAAATCAGAAGATTTTCCGACGCGTGAGCCGGCCACATACAGTTGTCCATGCGAGAAGCACGGATTCTCCAAATTTAGCCCACACACTTGCAGCGATTGTCAGAAGTGCGATATTCCCCATTTTTATATATATTTTTAAATCCTTTATAATTTTAATTATTTAATTGCTCCTTCCTCTCTTCCTTGGCATGTTGTGAAATTTCTGATAGTTGGATAATAAACCGTTTTATTGTAATTTGTCTTTTTAAATTATTTTGAGTCGATATTAAAATTTGGAAAAGGGGGATCCCTAGATCGGTAAAATAGGCGAATTTCCTTCTACAACTTCGGTTGTTGTTCGTGATACAGTTAAGGCTTTAACAAAGTTCGAGCGATTACGTAATTAGCAAAAAAAAAGTTGAAATAAAGTGATTAAACAAAAATTATTACAAATATCGTAAATAACAGTTCACAAATGCATATATAGAGATATTTTTTGAAGGGGGGAAATGGTCTTCACAATTTGAAATCGATGGAACACACTGCGTGCGAATGCTAAGTGTAAACGCGCGCCATCTATCGTAGGGTAAATGCCACAAACCTTCGCGGGAGTATATTAAACAACTTCCCAAAGTTTCATGGCAATCGGATAAACGGTGTGGTAATGCATGAAGGACATAAGACAGACAGACATACATTCATTTTTATATATATAGATTAACTTTAAAACTTTATTAAATAATTAAATATTGATTTTAATCGAGTAATTTCACAAAATCTGATGTCCCTTTCAAATAATTCTTTCTCTCTAGGGGGAGAAGCCTATAAGGAACATCAGAATTTATTTTGTGAAATTGAAGTGAAGTAAAAACTATCAAAAATGAATAATTATAAAACGCGCAATGTTTTTCTTTGCTACTGAATGGCCTACACGTGTACTGAATAATCATCAAATTTGAAGGTCAGAAGAAAGCCACAAGCAATATTAAATATTAAAAAAAATTTAATCTGTCAAAATTTGATGTTTTGATAAATCATTTTAATTCTTGTTATGATAATGATAAATTTAATTATATTTAAATGAGTATTTAACACGCCGAGAGGTATTGTTTTCATGTTTGAATGAATTCAAGAAAAAAATTCACTAAATTAAACAATATAAATATCACGCTTTTCTTTGCTTTAAAATATTCTGATTGAAAGATACACTTTTCACTGACATTCAGTTGTTAATAGTGTGTTCAAAATTTCAAATCTAATTGAAGCATGCCCACGTGTTCTTTGTTAAATACATGTATATTAAAAGCATTCGTAGAGATTTTGATATTTGAATTTGTGCAAGCGTTTGATATCGTTGGCCCCAATGTTTGGCGGTCCGAATTTCGAGGGGGATGTATGCTGAAGCTGCTGAAATGGGTCGTTGCCCAAATTTGTTCGGATATTGAATCTCACCATGGGGACCTATTCTGAGCTCTTCCGATAACTCAACGAGAGCGATACACGGGACATTCGATAAGTGTCCTTAGCGAAAGGCAGTTAACGAACCTTAGACAAATCGTTATTCCCTGCTCCACGTTAAGTGGGTTTCGCTACGGGTAATCGGTTGAGATGCGTGTGGGTTCTATGCTATCGATAGCTGTTACGCTTTAACCAATCACAATTTATTTAACATTAACTTTTTGTCACATGACTGCAACCCGCCGTTTTCCAAGGAAGCACGTGTTTTTAGTATTATGTAGCCAAATTTTTTTTTTGTTAAAATGTTATCAAAGAAGGCACAGCGCAGCCAGCGAATTACAACTTGTCAGTTCGAAATATTAGTTAAAACGCTTCGGCTCTAACCAGGGTCGATTTAGGCATTTCGAGGCCCTTGAAACTGTATGAGGCCCATTACCAACACTTTACTAGAAATCAATCGTATAAAAAAGAGAAAAGCCCCAATCCCGAGATATCTCGGGCAAGTTACATAGCGTTACGAAAAACTTGGTCGTTAAGGCCACTTTTGAATTTTTTTATTTTTGGAATGTTTTTTAGGTCTCCAAATTTTTTCAAAAATTTTTACCCGCGCGAAAAAATTTTATCGCGATTTTAATCAACCTTTAATAACGCGCGATTAACGCTTAATTGTTTTTAATGGGATTTTGATATCAAATTTCATTCATTGTTCTAAAGTTGTAGTGCACGGATTTTACTTCGGTAAAGTTATTTAAAGCTACTTTTTGATATCAAAAACGACCTCCAATAGTTTTTTAATTTTTTTAATTAATAGATTTTATTATATATAAGTTTAATTAAATCGGGGGGTCGGAAATCGCAATAAAAATTTTAATTTTTTAAAAATATTTAAAAATATAGGTCTAGCTACTATTCACCCTAGTATAAACCCATCGCCTCCCAAGACTTCTATGAGAATGTCCCGGGAAATCCAACTCCAGCTGTGTTCAAAGTCATCCAGCTGTGTAAACAATGACTCATCAGTGTCAAATTTCAGAGAAAGAGGATACAAAGGAAAATAAAATTTGAAGCTTTTTCTTCAAAATTAACGCATTTCTTTTTTTCAGTTTTAAGTATTTTTTATGTTTAATTACATTAATATCAAAAATTGCTCGAGGCTTAAATTAAGGAGTTAACATAAACATGTTAATTTTAACAAATATTTTATTGTTAAAAAGTATTGGCAATATATTATAAAACAATATATTGCAAATACTTTTGTAAAATACTTGTGTAATTTAAAAAAACACTAAAAATGTTGTTTTCGTCACGTTTTGATGGCAAAAAAAAAAATACTATTACTAAAAGCTTAGAAAAGCTACCTATAAAAATCAAGTGAATTTTATATTAAAAAGAAGAAATCAATAGAAATGTAATATTGGGTTGTTTGGAAAGTAATTTCAAAACACACAATATTTTTATAATAAATAAATATTTAATTGAATTATATATTGACCATTTTGGTCAAATACCTGTTGTCATCGTTTCTGATAGTAGCATGATTCCACGTTTATAAAAGTTTTGATGTTTGATTACAAAAACGGATCCAAGTAATTTTTGACATTTTCATTTTAAGTAAACGTCTTACAGTTTAAAAAAATTTTGTAAAGACCGGAACAAATAATAATCTGAGGCAGCTTTCGATTTTCCATATTTAATGGGACACCGAAAAAAAAAATTGTACAGAATCAAATAAAATTTTTTACAAATAAGCCTTTGAATGTCAGCTGTCAAAATATATAATGAAAATATGGTTTAAAATGAAATTGGCTGGTAAAAGTACATCTAATTCTTCTAGTAATTAAAAAAAAAAAACGAAATTACTTTTCGAACAACCCAATATAAACAATATTGATTATTATTAATATAATTAAATACTACACAAAATAAAAAGTAAAGTATATTTTATTGGTTTGTACAAAAAATTATTACAAAATTTGACTTCAATTTTATAGCTTACTTGTAAATCCGGCCCGGCTGCAGCTTTTCTGGTAATTCATTGCATAAATGTAATAGTAATGGCTTCGGAAAATGACAAAAGTTCTTTAAAGCGTGAATCATTCAGCCGAAAAATATTATCTCGAAGACGAAAAACCCGAGATTCGTGACGTCCAATGCTAATTTTCTCTCTCTCTCTCCAATTGCTCGTGAAGTAATAGCGAGGTTGCGACCGAAGTTTTCATCTCTAAAACGTTTTAGAGATGAAAACTTCGGTCTCGACCTCGCTATTTTCACAGTTGATTAAACGCCAATCATGTGGTTCCGATAGAAATTGATTTTATCGTATTCATTAGTTTAACGATACAACTCAGAATAGATCCCCAGCTAATCAAAAAATCTTACTGTAGTAGTTAAGAGAGAACAAATTTTCTAGCACTGTAGACAAAAATTCTCATTATCGTTCTGTTTATTTAATTTTTGATCAATATTTTATTATCTTATAGATATATCTTTTATATAAATTATTCGGTTGTTATAGTACAGACTTTTTGGTTAGTTATTCCGCTGTTAACAGGTGTTTTATGAGCTTTCATACGAAGTGAAAAATTTATTGCATATTGCTTTTAGAATAAAACATGCTTTTATTTTGCATTTGACGCTTATTTGCACAAAATTAGTTAAGGTAAACTTCAAATATAATTTGTTTTCATTATTTGTTGTAGATTAACTATTCCGTAATTTTTAATATTAATTTATCTGTTCTATTTTTTCTGTCTTATTGACTAACACGTAATAGGAAAAGTAATTTTTGTTTTCTTGTGACGAAATGATAGTCATGTGGTTAATTCAGAATCAGTGGAGAGACACTCAGATGAAAACATATTAAACTGGTTAAGGTATCTTCCTTTAATCTATGAATTAATGTACAAAAGTCTTTACATAGCAGTAGGACGAACGTCCGCACGTGTCGACAGACAGTAGTTCNAAGTTAAGCAACTCGTTGCAGGATTTTTACAACTTTTTACTGTACTTAAAACTGAAAAAAAAACTGAATCAGTCATGTGATATTCAACATATATCAACATGTGATATTCAACATATATAAAATATGTTGAATATCACATGACAAAAGTATTTATAAGTATGACAATAAATCACATGACAAAAGTTTTATATAAGTACAAAAAAATATAGGCCAACTTCGCCGAAAAACAAAGAATTGCTAATAATTTACCTTAATTTTACCAGGTTTTATGTATTTTTCAATATTTTCTTTTTGCACACTTTTCTTCAATATTTCTTATAAAACGTCTATTTTTATCTGGTATTTATATTTATGTGCAAACATATTGCTGAATTTTTGTTTGAATTATTGATGTATATTTTCATATTTTATGAATTAATTCGCTACTTTAACAATCTATTTATCGTATTCTATACTCTAATAATTTAATTAAACTTGCTCAATAATTTATAATGTTTTTTAAAATCATACTTGCTTATTTTTAATGCAGTAAGATGATAATATTGCAGCTATATATGGTGATGCCTCTAGCTTTATCTAATAATTTTGTTTTCAGGAAACTGAATTCTTTTACTTACAGGAAAGTAGAAAAGTTTTTAGTTTTCAGGAAAGTAGAAAAACTTTTCTGCTATAATGAGTTTTAATTAAATGCTTTCAAAACATTACAGGTATTAAATATAATTTGTAGACGGAAAAAATTATGAATAGTTTATTTTTTAATATGTTTTTAATAGATAAACATAAAATGTGTAAACTTTTCGTATACATATAATAATGTAGCAAATATACAGTAGCTAGTTATTCTGCTTTTTCGTGATGTAAAGTAATTAATTATTAAATAATTACTTAATACCCAGCTAGATGCTTCTTAATTTCCATATCATCTTATCTCACTGAGAATTATTTATTACTAGCTTACCCGTCGCGCATTGCTGCGATCTCAGAAGAAAGGAAATTCAAGCAAACTCGTTATGATAAAATTCAATTTACATTTTATCATTTTTATTGAAACTTATTATTATTATTCATTTTCATCGGGAAAACATTTCAAAGTGTCGTTTCAATTCTATTTATTTATTGGAGTGTTTGTGGATACACGATATTTTTTGTTTTTCC
>NW_019385190.1:337744-367213 GCF_000671375.1 Centruroides sculpturatus
TGGATATGGTTTGGTCATTAGCGAGATCCAATTTTGTGTTAGGAGTAGTTCTCAAGTCTGAAAATTTTCTTTGGTCAGAACACATGTGGGATGTGGCTCCGCTGTCGAGACACCAAGCATCACATGGCATTCCAGTGTGAAAAGTAGACTCACGTGTAAAAAAGGTTCCGCTGTCGGGTTTGCTGGATCTCGGTTGATTTTCTTGTTTCTTCTTTTTACGACAATCTCGTTCTCTGTGGCCAGGTTTTTTGCAAAAATTACATCGCAGTTTCGATCCTTGATAACGGACGGTAAGCGCATCATTATTTTGCGATTCGCGGGAAGATCGTCCTTCGTATTCCTCAAAGATCTTAACTTTTAGGGTTTCGAGCTTCGGAAGGTCGTCTCTCGTTTCTATCGCAGTGCGAAATGTATTGAAACTGTTGGGTAAGCTGTATAGCAACAACACTGAGAGAAGTTCCTCGTTCACTATGATTCCCAAATCGGCTAGCTTATCAGCAGTGTCCAGGAATTTGGCGATGTGATCGTGCAGATCTCCTCCTTCATGTAGTTTCGTGAGAATTAAGGTCTTTATTAAGGAGGCCTTCTTCGCTGGTCCTTGAGACTGGTAAATCGATTTGAGTTTGTCCCAAATTTCTTTCGATGTGCTGCAGTTTCGTATATGTTTTAGCTCGGGCGGACTTAACATTAATATCAGACTCGATCTTGCTTTACGGTCGTTTTTTGTCCAGGCATCGTGTTCTAATCGAGACTCGGGATTACTGGCGATTATGGTGGGACAAAGTACCGCTCCGTTAGCGTATTCCCACACGCCATCTCTTTCGAGTAAGGCTTCAGCTTGAAGACTCCAAGTATCGTAATTTTCTCGATTTAATAACTCGATTTTAAATGAATTCATCATTGCGGATGCGAGGATCGATAGACCAAATAATAAAAGGCAAAAGATACGAACCAAGATGTAGAACTAGTTGAACGAAGATCTAGTTGTTCAGTTCAGTTTCCTTGTAGTGTTAGTGTCTGGGCCCATAACCTGTGGTTAATTCAGAATCAGTGGAGAGACACTCAGATGAAAACATATTAAACTGGTTAAGGTATCTTCCTTTAATCTATGAATTAATGTACAAAAGTCTTTACATAGCAGTAGGACGAACGTCCGCACGTGTCGACAGACTGTAGTTCTAACAAAGGAACAGGTTAAGACAAAGGGTCATAAAACCTTTTGTTTGGTTATTGGGTAGGTCCCTCTAGTGGGTCAAATTGGTATGCGTCGAGAGTATCGACAAGTCATTACAGAAAGATTAAAAGTATCGATACATAGTTTTTTTCGCTTATTAATTTCGAAATTACAGAAGAACCCCGATTAACCGAGGCAAACCTGTAACTGAATACTCTACTTTTCATATACTGTAATTCATAAAAGAAAATTCAAAACGGTAACGTATATTACGAAAATATTTGTTTTATTACCTTTTATTATTTAATTTCAATATGAGACACATCATTCATATTATTATGTAACTACGAAAATACACTCTTTTATTCTCTAAACTGTTGTACGTGTATTACTTGTATAATAAACAATGTAAAAATTATTGTACTTAGATACTAAATGCACTAAGCTATAGAAAAGAGGCTTAAAAGTGATATACCTTATAAATTTTTTGTATTCGTAATTTTTAATCCAAAATGGCCGTTGCCATCCGAGTATCCAGTTATTCGAGATTGTATCGGTCTACATTACCTCGGATAATCCGGAGTTATATTGTATTTATGAGTAATGTCTATGGAGAAAAATTATTTGATTAAACAGTATTTAGTGAATGTTAGTTAGTTAGTTAATTAGCATAATTAAATTAAAATTTTGTTGGATAATTTAAAAATACTAAAAATGTTTTTAGTGGATTATATGTTAAAAGATAAAAATGAACATGAATATGAAGTTTTTAAAATTTTGAATGAACATAATTTGTATGTTGAGCTATCAGAAGAAAAGAATTATAGCGGATTAGTGATTAGTGGGTATCTCTAATCACTGAAGCCATGGTAACACCTTGCAACTTCCTGCTGCGCAGTCAACTGCAACTGCGACGGGTAAACCCCTTCGAAAACCGGTGCGACTAGAAACAAAAGTTTGTTTTACTCGCGCCGATTGCAAACGCGCTTTGTGCCACGTCATACGGTGACAACATTGAAAATAGTTCATCATCATGGCAGAAAGTTATAGGATCGATACTTTTACAGAATCGAGATTGATCGAGCTTATTCAGGCTCACCAATGCCTGTGGGATTTTAATTCTTCCGTTTTATCGAAGATTTTATCTCTTCGTGTATTCTCGCCAGCTGTATCGAACTGATCGCCATTTTTCTTTTATTCATTGCAGAAAAGGAACTGTTTGCCATTTTAATAAGAAAAGTGGCTAAAATTCCGTAAATACTCTGAAGTAGAACGTAAACCGTCGGTAAACTCACGAAAGTAGTCAAAAACAAGCTACTGTAATTTTATTGGTTTATTATAGGGTCACATGTTTCCGAGTTGCAACGCCAGCGAACAATTTGTGACGAGCAGGCGATCGCAACTGCAGCAAGCGCGTCTTCACGTGGTCTGGAAGGAAAGCTGCTTTGAAGTTGCTTCAAAGCAGCTTTCCTTTAAAAGCGGTGCTACTCATGCCGTTTTAACAAATCTCAAATGACTGATGTTTGCCATTTGGCGAATACAGAGTATTGTGGATAAGTAGTTTCTGGTAAAAGTTCGGGATTACCCCAATACAGTATATCCAAATGTTTGCTTTTCACTGACTTGTGAGAGTCGATCTTTTTATTCAAATGAAAGTAGACAAGTATGAGTCATGGCTGCCTGTAGAACTGCGAGTCAGACATTCGATGAATAGACGCGTGTATGTACCGTATAGTACTGTACTATATAAGCTCGTTATTTAAGTTTGGTAAATAGTACATTTACTAGTGATGGGACGATTAATCGAAATCGAGCAAATCTCGTCGCGATTTCCGATTCTTCCGTATTTTATAAGAAAATTATTTATTTCAGTCGAAGATTAAAAGTTTTTAAAATTACGATATTAACAATAAAGTATTAGTTTATTGGAAATTTTCGTGTTGACAAAGCAGAGAGTACGCCACGCCCATACAAGAGGCGACGTCTGTCACAGCGGACTTTTCTTTCGTATAATCAGATCGAGGAGAGATTGCACTCGGTCGTTACTAATCCCCGTTTTAGGGAAGATAAGGTGATCGTAGTGTTGGCACTGGGTCGGCTTGTCTGGTAATCTGTTTTCTGTAAATACTGTATTAATTAATTAAAAGCAAAATGTTCTGTCACCGCACACAAATAACGTAAATTTGAAAATTTCAAAACACCTAGACGGTTTTTAAAAACATTGTTTTAATTTTCAATTGATTTGATTTTGTTTTTAGTTTTAAACAAAAACTAAAAATAATTCAGCCAGAGTTTTAATTATTATTTTAAATTATTTTTATTTATTTAGTTTTGTTTACATTTTTAAAATCCTAATTACAATTTTTTTAATTAATTGCAATTCTTTTTTTTTTCTTTTGCAACAACTGTAGAAATTGATTTTGTTGTTTCAAAAGATAACGAAATTTAAATTTATTTCAATTTTTTTACTAATTTTGTGACAATGCGCAAAGGGTATGCTTTGGCACTACGGGACCGAAGGGTCGACACCGCGTTTGCGATGACTAGTTCGTCAGGACTGACACCACAGTGTCTTTTGCAGACATAGAAACCTTTTTGTGTGATTTACGCGTGAGCGGTCGCGTCTGTAGGCGCTTGGATTCGGGATGGAGACGACACGAGATGTGGTGCGTTTAGAAGGAAGTGCACCAAACACAATTTTAACAATAACAAATATCCGTTTATTAATTAACTATGAGCTATTTACAATTAGGCTAAACATAGGCTGCTTACAGTTGAACGTTAGAGCTATCTCTATATATATTTTATAAGGCTAGTATATTATATTAAAGGCTTAGTATATTATATTAATTATCTTCGCGAGTCCAAGTCTTGAGAGAGAGAGAGTTTACATAAATTCGCGGGCGGATAAATACTCGTATCTTGTAGAGGATTTGATGATGCGCTTTGTTGCCGATCGGGTTGCGGACTTGAATTGACGACACGACGAGTTGATGTTCCGGAAGTTTCGATGAATGGCTCTGACTGAAAAGTCTTAGTATATTTGGCAAGGTATGGATATCTTGATATTCGGACTATTCAGGCGAAGGGGGGGTCGTCGGAGGGAGGAAAGTCACTTAGGTAGGAATCTTCGGTGTCGGTAAGGTATCCCAGCGCTAGTGCAACTCCGGCGCGAGCGAACTTTCGATGACGATGGATCACGATCGTCATCGATCCCCCTTTTATTCGGGGGCTTCTTGTTTTTTCTGTCGTCCTTTTTAGGTAATGTTATAGGTCGTGGCTAATAGATGAATTTCGGTTGAAGTTCCGAGTGACACATTCGGAAGATGTGTCACCTTAAATAAGGAAGCAAGCCCGTGAGAAAAGTTAAAATTATATCCTCTATGATTTTTTTTCGAAAGAAAAAACATTTTTTGTCAAGTCCGGGCTCTCACAATTTCATTCATTTTTGTTTGATAAATTTACCTGCTTTTTAAAAAGTTTAATTATAAGCGTGTTAACGTTAGGTAGTACATTCTAATATGTATCAAACAGCGCATCGGTAAACCGCGATGTACAAAAATGTGTTCCGATGTTCACCGGTGTAGCAATCGATGTGTATCGCACTCATCTGATGGTGTATATGGTGAACTCGGAGGAAGTAATATAGCCGCCACCATGGTTATATTTAGCGACTTATAAAATAGTCATAGAATTCGAATAAGACTGCTAGCATGTAATATTATTTAATCCGTACATTGTAATTAAATATAAGACCATTTGACGATGATTTTAAAAAATTTTACTGTCTGAAATATATGTCTGAAGTTGTGTCGCTAGTAAGTAGAAGACTACGTTTGAAAAGAGAGTACAAAACGTTATTGTTTTTGTATAGAGATAAGTTCTTTTAGGCTTCTTCATAGCGACAATAGCATATAATTAAAATATTACATTATCATTTTTACTATTTATCTGTTTTAACCCTTTTAACTATCTTATATTGCCATCGATTAATCACAAATAAATCATTATCAAATGTACTGTAATATTAATTAAGGCAAACAACCATGATTGCCTTAATACGTGATGAATGGAAAACAAAACCAAAACAATATAATGCGCATGACCGGAAAAAGTTTATTTTTAATGATTCAGAATGTTCTAATATTCATTAAAAATAACAATTTAACTAATATGAAATAACTACATTTATAATCGTTGCTAAGTGGCATGTATGGCATTACTTATTTTATAAATAACGAGGAACTATTTTCTGCAAACGAAGAGATGCAATGTGGTTTTTAATTGATGGATATAGGATTAAACCAATAAACAAATGAGGGGTGTCTTAATTTTTTAACAATAGGTGCCAACTTACGATAAATATACTGTAGACCTATAATGGCAGCATGAATTATACAAGGTTCAAAAAAATTATGCAAAAACGCAAAGAATCCTTTGCTTGTGCATATAGAATGACCTAGATTTTTGAAGCACTGAAAAATGAATAAAAACCTTGTCTTTTACATGAGTAAATACGGTATATATATATATCTTATTTTAAACAACTAACTATTTTAAACAACATACCTTTCAGTGACTCTTCTGAGATTGATTTTTTGCAAGAAAGCAGTGCTATATCAGGCTGTACCTAGTCTTAACTGGTCTTCTAGGTGTTCATCTGTAATTTATGATCTTAAGAATGTCTTAATTTGTGTTAAGTAGAAGAATGTAGATTTGCAGTGATATGTTCTTGAGAAGCAGGTAAGCAAGCATTGTGCATGTTCCCTGAGGTGAGGATATTCGACAGCATTTTTCCATATTTGAATGGACTCTTCTTTTTTATTCTGAAGTCACTTTTCAGCAACTTCAGAATATCATCTTGCATTAGCTCAATTAATTCCATCTGCAGCTTCTCTGGTGCCTCAGATATATCAACTAAGTGAGGTTGAAAAGCCAATTTCAAGGTCGTATCATGCTTCTCAAAATCTCTGAATCTTTCATTGTATTCTTTGATTAGTGAGTCTATAACTGATTCATATTGTTTGAAATGTTCAAAAGAATATTTTTCTTCATTAATCATTTTTACTAAGTGAGAGAACTGCTCTTCAGGAAGCTCGTTTTGGCCAAAAAGTGATTTAAGAAATGTTAATTTTTATTTCTTGTCACATATCATATATACACTTGGTGTTACCTTGCAATGAAATGTTCAAGTTATTTTGTTTTGTCATTATTTATCACACTATTCATGCTGCTGATCAGCATTATTTCTTCTTGAAAGAGGTATTGTTTGTATTTGTTAATCTTATCAGGATCTAAGCATCGTACAATCTCTATGATGCAATCTTTTATAATTTTTGCATCACTAAATGGTTTACCTTTTTTCCAAGTAGATATACCACTTTATAAGTAGCTTCTGTAGATGTGTTTCCAATACTCTGTACTGTTTGGAATAAATGCCTCTGCTTTTGCTTCCCTTCTTTCAATTTTTGTAAAGCAATCTTTCAGGATTCACTTAGCTTAATGTATTTATTGTCCTTATGAGAAGAGTAGTGTTGATGTGCATTGTATTTTTTTTACTGTTGGAATCACAGAGCAAACAACTCATTTTATCCTTCTCAGAAACAACATAGTATTGCAATTTCCACTCATAATTAAACATCTGTGTTCTTCTTTCAGTGACCCTTTTGTTTTTTTCGAAATAATGGAAAGATGGAAAGCAAAAAAAAAAAAAAAATGTAATCAAGTGACAAACACACTCAAAGGAAGGAACCATAGGAACCACAAATGCTGCACTCTTTATGCCAACCAGTTAGTAACTGTAATAACAGTGTTGCCAGAAGTGAAGAAGAAATTTTGGTTTCAAAACCAGTGCCAATTCTTTTTGTTGCAATCATGAATTTGTTTCTTCAGATATAAATTTGAATGAAAATGTTGAGAATTTATTCAACATTATACATCAAATACCTTTTTGTACCATGTTTTTATGTCTTATATGTGCCAAGGCTGAGGCACACCCTCCTCTATGTGACACACTTCAACTCACACACATGACCACTACACTTCACTGCCAACTCCAAACTGATTCATTAATGCATTTGCTCATTCAAAATCCAACCTTACTCTTCCTCCATATTCTCCTCCAAGTCTCATCATGATATATTTATCCAAAAGTTGATGTTATGCCATGCCAGTTCTGCGTCTGTTATTGGGTATAGTGTCTATCACCAGTTCTCCATACCGATGTCGTCAGCAATGGACATTTCAGGTGACCTCTTTATTGCCTCCAAGAACTACAATTAGATAAACGATACTGCCTTATTACAGCCAGATAACAGCTTTTACTGAAAATTGTCTCTTAGCAGAATTGCCATATTGTCAAAATTAGTTCACATATGTTAATCAATGTTATATATATATGTGAGATTTTTTTTTGTCTTTGAAAAACTTTAATTGAGATAACAGGAACGTTTTAAAGAATACAAATTACATAAGAATATCATTATTATTAAAAAAAAAACCAAATGTAGGACTTCTTTTTCGTCTTCCATCTTTTCGCGCATTCTTCTTCAACCATCGTCTCGCTTCTCTCGTGATGTTCTCCTTTTTGCCTTTTCCTTAACCGTCGTCTTCTCTCTACTCGACTCCCTCTGCAGGCCTCCTTTGTCTCCTCTCGTTGGCAGATCGCATTTCACTTTCCACATATATAACAGTACGAAAGCTTGTTTAAAAATCTTCCGGATCTCCACCCCTGGTCTAGGCATTTGTGACTCAAGTGAATGAATTCAAAAATTAGTTAACTTGTGACAATGATATTTGTTTAGCTCATTGCATCATTTACCAAATCTCATTTAGTGTTAAATACAATGGAGTTAAATCATTTACAAGACTTGCAAGAAGTGTGTAAAACATGCATCCATTGCAAGAAATGTGCAAAACATGCATCTTCTCATTTACCTTTCCCTCTTCTCAGTCATTACATTGACCAACAAAGCAGTTTCCAAAGATGGCAACCCTAGATGGCATAATGGGATAATTGTTTGATTAAAAGGAAATTATCTGTAATTTCTTTGGGGTTAATGTTGCAATATTAACTTTATGTGAAATAAGATTACAAATTTATTTTGGAGTATATAATAAAAGCATGTGTATCCACATATAAATGGAAAATTTTCACATTTCTTTTGAAAGATTAATTGTGGATTTCCCAATTGTTTTCTATTCTTAAGGGTTTGGTGTTTATTAATTAATGACTGTACCTGCTTGTAATGTAAATCATTAAAATTTTTTAACTAAAATAAAGTTTAGAAAGTATTCAAAAGAATTGAAATCTGGATAAATTTTAGTATTATTCCATCACTAACATTTATACACAAACATTTGTCACGTGATAACTGTTTGCATATCTAGCACCGGCTTAAGCCAATGGTTTTTTCCATAGAACCTGTACTAATGAGGTCAAGGTCAAGAGAAGTGACATTTTCATGATTTAAGAAAACTATGCTATGAATTATGAATATTCCTAATACTTTGATATCCTCAATTTGCTTTTTGTACGTCAAATTCACATTTTCTTACATTTTCAGTTGACAAAAAATTCAAAGCAAAAATTCAAATTCATATCGAGCAGTAGTTTCTGCCAGTTTTAAAATCATTTCTGAAAATTAAATATAAAGCAAGTAATATTAATCTAAATTTTTAACATTTTAAAGTGTTTTATGTATTATAATATATCACTGTGGAAAAATAAAACTCTCCTACTTTCATAAGAGATTTTATCATTTCTGTTTTTAACTCTCTGGGAATGTAGCCTAACTTCCTTGTAGGATGATCACACATTTCCGATTTCTTGGGACTGTCCCTGGTTTTATCTGTTTTTAATATTTGGTTGTAGAATCAATCACTGAATAGAAACATTAACAGGTCAATATATCACTAATTGATAGACCAATAGATCAATTATTTTAAAAAAGATTTATTTAAGTTCATTCAATTTTAGATCCCATTTTCACTGATTCTGAAATGTATTCCCAATTGTATTGTAAATATGGTCTGCTTATCATAACCTGCTCCCTCTTTTTCTGTCAGCCTTTCTGATTATTTTGGAATTTGAAATCATTGCTAAACTGCTTTAGCTAGGATAGCATATCACCAACACCTGATAAATCACCTGTACTTGAAATTTGAACTTTTGCATCTAGATCTGCTATTTTTCTTGCCTTTATGTCATTTCTCATCACTGGTTTGTGGGGTTTTTGTTTTAATTTAACAGGAGAGAATATTTAATTAATTTATTGGATGTCTTTCTGGTTTTATCTAATTGATTCAATTTTTGAAAATGTTTAGATTATACTTATCACAGTAAACAAGATATAATTTATCTGCTTAAAAAAACAAGAATTTTTCTTTCAAACGTATCTTTAAGGGTTTTCCAGGTACTACTTAAAAAATGGAAAATTTTTGAGTTGGAATATTGTTTCTGTTTATTAAGTAGTTTTATTGTTATACAAAAAATAAATTTAGTATTATTATTTCTTTTTATAAAAAAAATGTTTTTTTTTTAATTTACCTCAAATAATAATTTTAAATTTAAATGTGTATTAGAATTAGTTTTTCAGTTTATTTTATGTTAAATTTCTTTTCCTTTGTCTATAATTTTCTAAAATACTTTTTATAAATACAGTATAATGGATAATAATTTTTAAAAAAATAAACTATGACTTAACATCAGTATATTTTTAGTAACCTATCTGTAATTAATAGACAAGTGACAGCATGTTAGGTGACAAAGAATTTATAAATGATTGAATCAGTTTTCTTCACTTGGAAATATATCTATTATTTATTAAAATATAAAAACAAAGTTTAGATTGTTCTTTTTTTTTCTGTAAATACTATTCAAAAACTTAAAATTTTCTTAAGTCAATCTTTATTACTTTCCCAGCTGTTATTCATAACAGGGAAAGTATGGCAATCGGTCAAAAAAATGACTCCCCCCAAGATTTTTATATTTTTGGACTTGGGACCTTAAAATGTGAAAAAAAATTTTTTTTTAATTGGGGGTTTTTTCTGTATGTATGGATATTTTTGTATGTATGGCACAATTTTGTTTGCCCTCTTTGAAGCTTAATAACTCTTGTGCTTTTTGTCAAAATTTTCTGAAATTTTTCAGGGAGATTAGTGTATTAGAGCAGTGGTTCCCAACCTTTTTTCATTAGCGTACCCCGTGACATGTCATATCTCTAGATTGTACCCCGTGACATGTCATATCTCTAAATTGTACCCCTCATTTAAGAAATTTAGTGACTAACCGTATTGTTAATTTTACATATTGTAACTTTAAATTAAAGAAAAAAAACCTAAAAGAAAAAATGTATAATAAAGTTGTGATTGTTGTAAGGAACATTTTTTATCTAATAACTTTTTAATACTATTAGTTTGTGATACATAATATATTATTTTTTCTGCCATAATAACTAACTTTTTTCTGTACCCCTAAACAACCTATCGCGTACCCCTAGGGGTACGCGTACCACAAGTTGGGAATCGCTGTATTAGAGGGATTGATGCTATTAAATTTTGGTGGTTAAAGACTGACGAGATGGAGAAATAGAGAGAATTGTGTTATATCTCAAATAGGGTCTGACTTATTGACAATTTTACTCATTACTACTATTTACAATTTTTTATAAAATCCGTATCACAGTAAACAAGATATCTGTTCCTATACCTATCCCTATCCTCAAAATTAAGCTTTTTGTATTTTATAATAATTAAAAATATAAAAAGTGCTTTTTAATAAAATATTGTAACAGATGGTGCCACCAAATGTTGCCAGGAAAGTTAAGCAACTTGTTGCCTGGATTTTTTATGAATAGATTAAAATTTGATATGCAGTAATTGTTTTAATTAAAATTTTCTACTTGTCACTATCCTTCTTGCAAAGAAGGCGGCACGATCATCAACGGAACCAGTGTTTGGAGAGCTTCCCAGCTGTTGGCTTCATGAGAAACTTAAAAAACTTACTATTTCGGACTGGCAAGCCAGATGGAACAGCGAATCTACAGGAAGAACTACCCATGATTTCCTGCCTGACATTGCAAGTAGACAAAGGATGGACTACTTCACCCCCGATTTCCACCTATCCCAAATCCTTACGGGGCATGGGAACTTCCGTGTCTACTTAAGAAGATTTTTCCACAAAGGAGACGGAATATGTGACTGTGGTTCGGGGGAAGACGAAGATCCCCACCACATAATCTTCAGGTGCCCCAAGTTTAAGACACTAAGAAAGACCCTCACCGAGACTTTGTACAGGTGTAGCCTCCATTGGCCCTGTGCTCCAAAAGACTTTTTCATGAGTAAGCAGACATTAAACGCTTTAAAGAATTTCATCATGGGCACCGGGGTCACGGTACCTTCGTTCTAGGATTTTCTGGGCGTCCTAGCTGTCAGCATCACTCGGAACACCCATTGTAACCTGGCCGAACTGGCTATTTGGGGATTCCAGTCTTGTTACCACTCCCACTGGGTCCTGGCCATGTTGGCCATCAGGGGACTCTTGTGTTGTGTTGTATACCCCTGTATTATGGCCGAGTTGGCCATCTGGGGTTCTTTGCATTGTTGCTCCCCATTGTAACCTGGCCGAGTTGGCTGTCAGGGGACTTTTCGTGTTTATTATTATTATTATTTATTTATTTATTTATTTATATTTTATTTATTTATTTATTTTTTTTTTTTTTCTTTCGTGTGTAACTTTGTGCTTTTGTACTCCAGCACATTCCGGGTTGGTATTTTCAGCAGCTTGTGTCGGTTGCCCACGTGCATAGCTGTCAATTGCTCGCGTTCCCTGTCTCCCTAGAGGCAGTACCATGTGCGGGCTTATTTTCTGTATATATTTTGACCATACTGTTATCTGTGGACTATGTCCCATGTGTTGTAACTAAAGTATACTCAATAAATGGAACGCGATGTCGCCATGGTTCCCACTTCACACTTTCCTATCATTCCTTACTTTTCTTCCCTCTTCTCATTTCCTCTAAAACTCTTCATCCTTCCTTTTCAAAGGCTATGCCGTAAGGTTCGGCCTTCTAACACTTTTAAACATATCATATCACATACTTGTCACTATCAGGAATGGGGTTCATTGAACAGATCATAAAATTTATAGGATATGTTCTTCAGGATATAGGAAAAAAGTTCCTCCTGATTACTATCAGGAAAATGACACTTTAACATATTTTCTCCTGCTTAATACAATAAATTGGAAACTAGAATAAAAGCATAAAAAGATTATAATATTTCCTAAGCAGTTGTGAATGTAAGCAATACAGCTACCATTTCAGAATTTTTCCTAAAACAGTATGATCTGATGATAATGATTTTTTTTAATTTTCAATATTTGAGCAATGTTAACAGCATCTTTTATATAGATCGATAATCATTATTTATATCTGATGATACAAATAATAATGCCATTTTTTGGTTTTGACTACAAAAAGTTATTTTTGTACAGTACATTTGCTTTTTATATATTCTGGAGAAAAAACACTTAAACATATTGATTTAAATTAATTTAATTTAATGAAATACTATAATAAAAATCAGAAATCATTTTTATAATTTATAATATGGATTGCTAATAAATACATTTAAACAATCAGAATAATTTATAAATCAAATAACTGTTGCCAGATTACATTGTTTATTAATAGGTCATATTATAGTTCAAATGTAATTTAACAATAGTTGTGTATTGCTTATTCATTTTATATATTATACTAAAAAATTTATATGAATATACTTGAAATTTGGATATGTATTATATTATTATAATTGAGTTTAACAGAATGCTACTTACGCCAGATCTTTCTGTAAGCAAGTTAATAGATTTATTTTTGGAAATACTGTAGGTTTACTTTTGGTGCCATAATTTGGAAATTACGAGTTTTCAGATAGAAAATTGGCAACCCTTCCCAATGACAGACAGAATAACTTATTAGAGAGGTTGCGGCCGATGTTTTCATCATGAAAACGTGTACATCAGACGTTCAGTGCCGCTTTCCTGTATGCCTAGAAGTTTGACAATGGTGTTTGGATAGTCAGTGGAATCATGCTCGACATTCCAAACACCATTGTCAAACTTCTAGGCTTACAGGAAGGCGGCACTGAACGTCCGACATACACGTTTTCGCGATAAAAACGTCAGCCGCAACCTCTCTATTGTTACAATAACTAGATAGATATCCTGTTCTTAAGATGGCACGAGAATCTTAAGAAGAGAGTAGTATTGTTTTATTTGTATATGTGACCGCAGGGTCGGTATCTCTTTGATACCCTGTCAGGATGACACCACTGTGTCCCTTAACGGACACAGAAAAAAGTTATTGGCCGTTTATTCTGTTACGCGAACGGTCGCATTTGTGGACTTTTAGTTCCAGGATGGAGGCGTACCAAGAGAACCAGAGGAATTACACTCTAACTCATCTAGACATAATACCCGTTTATTGTTCATACTATTTACAATCGCAATAGCTCTCACATATATATATTGGCTCAATTTAGTTATGTGGATTTTTCTAGAAAGGAAAAATCCATTTCCAACTTTAAAAATGACAAAAAGTATAGTTTTTAGTAATAAGTTTTAAAAGTTTTTTATTGAAATTATTTAGTTTCCATAATTAAGCCTAAGATTTATTCACAGAAAATATCTGATGGTTTAAGTAGTTTTTTAATATCATCAGTATTAAGAGGCAAAATTTCTTAAAACCTAACAAAAACAATGTTATAAACATAAGGTTAAGTTTAAACAGGTTTTTTTTTTATAAAGACTTAATACTTACAAAATTAAGTGGCAAAATTTTTCAGTATCAAAACTTTCAAAAGACAGCATCAATTAAAGTAATGCAGTTTCTTAGTTTTTATTACATTATTTACATCTTGAATTTTAACTTTAGAAGTACTAGCCAGAACCCATTAATATATGGTTTGACAGAGTATGACTTGTCAATTAGTTCACTGTCACAAACATCAGAATTTTGAATCATATTCATACTGAATAAAAATCTCAAAATATTTTAATGGATTCTATTCATTTCTTTTTTATTTCCTTAACTTTACAAAATTCATATGTGAAGGGAATAAAGATTTTTTTAAATTAATTTCTAAATAAGAGAAATAATTTTATTTAAAATTCAGATATTTTACTTTAATCAGTTCATAATTTTTACACATTACTCTCACTGAATACAATATTCTTAATAGATAGCCTGTTTCTATTTGAACAAGCCCAAAGTATATTTTAAAAAATGTATTTTTGTTTTGTTCAAATATTTTTAGTTTAGAATTGTTACTTAAATATATAATAGATAATTTAAATATATATATTCAAGTATTGTGTTGATTTGATAAATATAAAGCCTCCAAATTATATAGAAAGAATAGACACCAAACGAAAATTTGGTATTCTGTTATGGAAATAATTTATGAAATCAGTTTATTCTAAAAAGTATCGTAAAAAGATTTTTATGGAAAATTTTCACATTTTAAAAGTGGTTATGTTTAAAGTTCTTGTTAAAACTAACAACATGCAATTGCTATCAGTTTTAACCAGAACTACCATATATCTGTGCAGATAAGATGATGATCAGATAAGACAAGGTATAAATTTTCATCAAAGTTTTATAGTTTTAGCATATATCTGTCCTATAAGACAACCCCCAAACTATCAATGGCTTATGAATTTAGTTTAGATCAGCGATCATCATCTGGATAATAATACTGTATAGCATATATGGAATTATTCAAATGAACAAATTTTATTATCTTTCATCTGGCAGCACTGCCTTGGATTGTTGCAAACATTCACAGTGATTTGGGCATTTGGGTAATGAACTTGACTATTCACAAAAACGTCGTATGGATTATTCTATTTTGTGGACATACCCTACTGTACTAGTAAATAATTATGGTTTGTCGTTTTTTTTATAATGGTTTTAATTTATATAAATTTCAATCTAATTTTTTTGTATTTGTCCTATAAGACGACCCCGGATTTTGGGGTCTTTTTTTATGATTCAACTATCGTCTTATCTGTGCAGATATACGGTAATTGCAGTTATCATCATCAGAAATGTGAAACTGAGTTTTAAAAGACAACCTGAGTGTCTATTTACCTGAAATTAATGATAACTATAACCAGAACTCTTAAAAGACTTTGCTTTAATCAGTGTATTTTAACTAACATGTTTTTAGTACATGCTAATTCTGCTATTATCTGCAGTCTAATACAGCAGTGTACTGTATGCTATATAAAAAATTGTTTCTTTAAAGCATTTGCAATTAAATGTATGTGTGTATATATTATATATGTATTTGTACTTTTGAGTTTGTGATTCAAGCTTGAACTGGATTTTATTTTTATGAAATAGATAGACATTAAATTATAAAACTCCAATGATAATGCATTTTTTCTTATATATGTAGTTATGTGAAAGAACTTATTGATATTAGATATTGTATAGTTATTTTGAAATTTGATTTTCTGTCACTTAGTCTTTATTTTTGATACGAATGCTGTTTGGAGTATTATATTTTTATATAGAACCTTTTTAAGGAAGAGTAGTATTACATTAAATTTTAAATTGACAGAAAGTTAAAATTGATAAAGAAAATTAATTGTACAATATTGAAGAGAAATTCTGCTCATATAAAATTGATATGGTAGGTTTGCATAAAGCCATGATAAATATTTTTTTTTGTAACAACTTCCAAAGATTAATAGAAACTTTTATAAAAATAAACAAGTTTTTAATTAAAAAATTTAAATAAAATCTAAATCAGTGCTTGAACCAGTTATTATTTATGAAATTGGTGATAATATTTTCTGTATTAAAAAATTGTATTTTTATTATTTTAGGAACCTAAACCCGATCCATGGATTTTTCATATAAAAAATTACGAATCATCTTTAAATTATTTTAATACATATTGGAATAAGAAATTATCTTTTGAAGAAACTAATTTTAAAAATTGCACAGATAAAAAATTAGTACCATTAATTGAAAAGTTAAAAAATTTTGAATCATCTACTTCATGTCATCATCAAAAATATCATTCTTTAAAAAATATTAGTGGTGGTAATTTTGAAAGATATTGCAAGAATAATAAATTTGCTAAAAGTAAATACTTTACAAAAAGTATAAAAACTAATTCTAGCCAAATTTATCCAATTAGCAGGAAAAAACTTTGTAAAATAAATTTTAAAAGTTTAAATATGAAAAAAACAACACAGACAAAAATGACAAAATTTTTAAAATATGAAAAAATAAATGAAGCAAAAGAACCAAAAACTGTTGAAACGAATCTATCTGATGATGATAAACTAACTGAAAACCCAGTGCCTTCTGATCAAATAACTAAAAGTATTAAACTTCGTAAATCAATCATAACTTCATTAGAAGATTTAAATTCCATTTCATTTTCATCATCATCAGATTTTGAAGATGAAACAAACAGTCCATCAACTCTGAAAAACTCAAGATTAAATTTATGGGAGTTTTATTTAAAACGAACTCCTTGCACAATGCCTTTAATTTATCCATACAAGGTAAGGAAAATACTAAATTTCAATATGTGTATATGTGTATGTATGTATGTATATATATATATATATATACATACACACCATTTATGAGTTATATACTCATAAATGCAAGATATATATAGAAATTCAGTATTCGGTTAATGATTTAATTTTAAAAGAGATTAATTATTTTCATTTTGAAATTGTAAATAACTGTAACATGATTTACAAAATATTAACTTTTTTTTTAATAGAGTGAAAGGGAAATATGTGAGGAAATTGCATCTAAAGGAAAATTACAGTATTTTCAAGAAAATGAAGAAGAATCAAGTTTACAAATTCCATCCATTTTTACTTCTTCAATAAAAGAGGAAGAATATGCAGAAGCTATATATTTTGCAAATTGTCTACTCTCTTTAGAAACATATCCATCATATCAAATATTAAATGTTATAATAATTGAAATATTACAGGTAATTTAATGCATTTACTTATATTTGTTATATTTAATATTTATTATATTAAATTTATTTTTATTGATAAATTTGACATCTTACTGAAATATTCATTTTACAAATTTAGAAGTTCAATCTGTACAGTAGTTATTATTTTTTTTTTTACATCAGATATTCTCTATTAGTATATTAAAAAATTATTTATAAAGTAAAAGTTATATTAAAAATAATTTGCAAATTTAACCTAAGTTATCAGTTTGATTTACAATGCTTTCTTTTCTGTAACTTTTTAAATACAGGTAACCCCCCATATAACATAGGAGTTACATTCCAAAAAATTGTCGTGTTATGCAAATCTGACTTATACAAAACAAAAAACTAGTGCAAAAAGGGAGGTTAGGTTCCAAAAATTAAAAAACATGCTGTTAAATCCTTATTTAAAATGGATTTAATATTCATTTTTTCATAGGTAAAATACTTATTTATTATTTAAGTAAATATTTTTACCAGAGGATTATTCATCCTATATGATGATCTCAGCATGAGCATCATCAACTGGTAACAGTTTTTGGGTGCGTTCGTTAATAGCGGTCGCTCTGCAGCAGGAATGCGCTGCTGTTTGTAGGCATTTAGGAACAACAGTGAAAGAAAGATGGTGGCACCCGCACTAGTGATAGTATCATGATGGAGGAATCTATAATTCTAAAATGAGCTTTTAGACACAAAATAAGGGTCCCAATTGTAATATTTAACCATTAAATGGATTATTTGTTGAAAGAGCATTCATAGTAGCCACGAAAACAATTAGAATGCTTGTGAGGAGTTACGCGGAGGTATAAAAGAGCACACCCTTTATTACATTTCATATTGTATGAGGGTTTTACCCAATTCTTGAACCGTGTTAGAGTGAATCCGTGCTATAGAAGTGCCGTATTATACGGGGTTACCTATATAGCAGAATATCAGTTGTCTTAATATGTAATTTGGTCATGTTGAAGAAGTGGTTCATAAACAGCATATTCAGAGGTCACTCTAGAAAATTAAAAATTTTGCCAACCATTTGCCAGTTTTTAATTTTTTTTGTCACTTCAAATTATTCATTGCCACCAGTTTTGCTTACAAATTAATGTAGGTGCTGTTAGCTTTATCAGTTTGGTGTCTGGAAAACAACGTAACATGTTAAACTGTTACTTACAAGAAAGAAGAGGACTGGATGTTTGGGTTTCCGATTCAAACAAAACTTGGCAAGCATGTAACTGTGAACACAAATAGCTCCTTGTTCAAATAGTAGGACCCACTTTTCAAGTGTTTTCGAAAACTGGGCCTGTGAAAATTTAGTGTTTAGTTTATAAGTCATTGGAAGTTTCCTATCTGAGTGGCAAGAACTGAGTGCATAAGATGCTAAGCACTTAACCTAAATGATGTAGGTTCAAGTTTTTGGAATTTTAATTTAGTTGTTTTATCTGTAACCTAGTAATTTTATTATTATATTGCATTATTATCTTTATTATTACTATTATTATTCCTCACATTGAGAGCTTATAAAAGAAAACATTAAAAATTGTGACATCATTTCCTGATTAGCAAAAACAAGTTTCTGTAGATTTTAACTTTTTTATATTGTTAAACAAGATTTTTATTTCTTCATATTTATTTTCAGATATGGTGGTATTGTGATATTTGAAGTGTAACGAACATGATTGTATGAGGAAATTGCCCATAATATTAAGAATTAAAAAAATAAAACATTGTCACTATGCTACCCTATTTTCATATTGCTTTTTTCATCCATGTACGGTAGTACAAGTATATATTGTTTGAGATGCATCAAATGAGAGCATTTTGTAGTGTGTAGGAAAGTATATGATTGGTCTGTGATGTCTGATTGTCTTTCAATATAGTTTACACTCTACATACAATCACAGAATTAATTATGATGATTTATTAACAAAAATACTAAGTGTTGATTTGAAGTTTAATACAATTAAAGTGTGTTGTATTGTGTTACAATACATATGCAGACAAAATAATTAAGTATTCATAGACATGTTATATTATGATAGATACTTATATGCAGCCTTAGTAACCATATCACATTATCACCATTATTTTTTATACTTGATTTATGATCAAATTTTCTAAACAAACATTGTATATTGTCAAAAAAATAGGATTTGTTTGTCTTTTCTATCAAATAAAAGCTCATCATTCAACAGTTGAGATAAACCTAGAGTAGCCAGATGCCCCAGATTTTTTAACTCCCATCTTGTGACAGGATGACTATATTCTAAAAATTGTACGTACAATGAATTATCTTTCTCTTTTTCCACATTTTAAACGTATTTCTATCATTGGTAGAGTTAAAATACATATCTTGCATGTCATGGAATTGAAGCATTCCAGTATCTTTCAGGAAGAAATTATTTTGTCCATGATTTTATCCCCAAGTACAGTACCTGGAAACTCTAGATGAACATACACTAGTGTGTATGTATATATATATATATATATATTTATTTATTTATTTATTTATTCTGTATATATATGCATACACTAGCTAGAAATTTTCCCGTCAAATATGACATAATACTTTTTATAAGAAAGTAGAGATTGAAGAATCGAGAAGAGTAGAGATTTTAAGATTATTCAAGAAGAGTTGCTAATATTTCTATAAATTAAGTAGTTTATACTATCTGTTGTAATATAAAAAAACAACAAAACAATTTTACTTGGAATGGACAAAAGTAATAGGAGTTAAAGAGACTTACGCATAAACAGATGATGGCCTTTATATTAAAGTAATGTTAAAACACTGTATTGGTTTTTAAAAGGTTTCCTTGTTGTCTTCCTTTAGTAATAGACACCTTAATATAGTTTTGGTTTCTTGAACAGGATAAAGCAACATAGAGTTGACCAATTTTACTCTTATGCTTTCCCCTAAGCATTTTTTTTTCAACAAAATAGCAAGTCTTTTTAATTCCACATTAATAAAAAAAAAAAAAGATAAATTGTACATATGTTAGTTAGATGAGCAGTAACACTTTTTAAATAACAGGCTCATTAGATCATTACTTCTGATTGGATAATAGAATGTCACATAGTCACTATGGAAAGATTATTCTAAAAATTTGTTATAGAAGTAATACAATGCTGCTATCTTTTTTTTAAAGTTTAAATTTAATGAAGTAAATTTAAAATATGCCATTTGCCAAAATATTTAAAAATGCAACTTAAATTAATTTAAAGGAAATTCTGTCATCAAGCATGAACTAAACGAGGTCACTGACGTCACTGCAATGTAAATGCAATCACTGATCTAAAAGCAATAAAGTGTTTATTCTATAGCTAATATTTCTGCAAAATAAGTAGTCTATACTTTCCATCAGAACATAAAATGAATACAACCAAAATTTCATCTGGATTGGACAAAAATTGCAAGAATTATAAGAAATTTGCATGCACGATGGTTTTTACATTATTAATATATAATATATTCGAAAGCTGTGTTTTTTTTAAGTTCTGATGGTCCATAAAACAAAGACAAGTGTAAATAACAAAAAGAATTTATCATCAAAAGTAGTTAAGTACAAAAATGGTTACTTTTTGACATAATCACTGTGAAGATTGGGGAATTTGTCATATCTGTGGACGAGCTTTTCCATACCCTTGTCATAGAATGTTGCTGCCAGTGAATTGAGATGGCCTTAACAACATTGTTTTGAAGATTGTCGTTAGTAGAGCTGAAAGTTTTCGCTAGATTTTGGGCCTAAAATCGCCAATTTTTTGCCTTAAATTCACCCAAAAAATTGCCAGTTATTTATTTCAAAAACGAGTTAAAACAAATTACACTTAGATATTTCAAATGATCCTCGCTTAAACTATGATGTCGATCACTCAATATCGATGAATACAATGAGAACGAACATTCAACATCGACTGCAACTAAAGGAGCGTATTCGCTATTAACTTTATCACTTAAGTTTATTTGTTTTCTGAAACCGTGTTTTTGTATTTATTGACTATTGAACACAAGACTGTGTTATTAATGAAACACTTGGCGTTATTCCTCTTTATTCAGTTGATACGGGTACTTTTACACGTTTCGGGCGCTTAGCCCCTCATCAGTCAACATTAAACACACAATTTATGCAATGACACTTATACAGCACAAGTTCACATTCTCCTTACTGGGAGGATAAGTTGACTACATCAACTGTATAAAACCTACATACATTGCTAAGTAGCGCAATACATCTTCCATCTTCTTACTAAAGTTGATGAATATATTGGCTAATTCCTTTCCAAGATTGATGGATATATTAGGCTGGTTTCTTTCAATTTTTCTTTTGCACATTACAGAATCAGATAAACTTAACTTACTATAACAAAATTTGTTCATTATACAATATTGAGCCTGGTTTCTAATTTGCATTTTTAACCATTTACGACAGTCGGAATTTACATAACATTTGGAATAGCCAAAAACAGCCAAATAAACGGAATTCACTAAAATATCTTTAAAAAAATTCTTAAAAAAATTTTTTATTTTTACAATATTTTTAACCAATCTTTGCTTACTTTTACACTTAGATTCCTATTTATACAATTTTTGGAGTTTATAATAGCCACACTTTCTTTAAATTTCCTACTATATGTATTCTTTTCTTTATATAAGATTTTTACATTAGCTTTATCTATATTACAGAGTTATGTAAATCCAAATGTTTTGAAAATGCAAAAGAAATTGTTTCTGGTTATCCTATATTTTCTCAAAAATTGGAAAAAGTTTTGTCAACTAATCCTGATCTTATCAAATTTACATCTTTTGATATAAATTTAAGTTTATATCAAGACACCCAGTGAGCCGTAATTGGTTCTGGAGGAAGATTACTAACTCCAATTGCATTCTTAAAATCATTTTGTCTTTCTCTTGACTTCACAAAAAACTTGTTCATTTCTAATATAAGCGAATTTGTTAATTTGTACTCATTCTGAATCCTAAATGCAATGTTATGTAAGGCATGAGCGAGACACGTGACGTGATGTACATTTGGAAAAATCAATGAATTTTTCTTAATCTCACTTACTGCCTTCATCATGTATTTTGCTTGATCTGTTACTATTAACTTCAGTTTTGAATATTTTAAATCATTTGGCCACAATTTTCTAGACACATTGAGTATACATTCTTGTATTATAATGTTGTCAACTGTTGAGTGAAATGTCACATCAATTAACATTGATTTTGCTTTCTCACCATTCAATTTTTTTACAAGCACGTTGACCACTTTACGTTGCACTAGTTTCGTCAACAATGAAATAGACATCATGTCCATTAATTTTGCCCTTAATTTTTTCTGTTATTGAATTGAAGATAGTTTTTTTATGTGCCTGCAGTGCTAAAAAATAAAAAACTCAATGAGACTTCGAATAAAATCATATTTCAGCTAAATTATGAGCACAATTGCAAACAGCAGCATCAATTTCAATAAAATAAATGTTTCATTAAAAAACTAATTACAATAAAAAAATACCTGGAACACTTTTGATTGGCTTCTTCATATATTTCTCAAGAAACAATCTCAGTTTTTGTTGTTTAATTTTTCAAGCGGAATATCTGCACTGGTGAATGCTTTAACCATTTCTTTATCAAAATCGCTTCCATTTTCAAACAACAATGTTTGTGACTGTAGCGTGTTATGTTTCTTGTGTTTTGCACTGTTCAGATGTTCCAAAAGTCGTTTCTTAATTGTATCACGTTCGTAGTTGACATGTGTAGAGCACTTAACACAGAGAATTGTTTTTTGGTATGGCGAAATATATTGCCGCCTAATTCCTTAATCACGGAATCAATTTTAAACTCAATTGACTGTTCTCTAGACATTTTTGCACAGAGCACATGGGAAACTAACGATTTCGCCACCTATCACCAAATTCACCAGTTTGGGTGAAAATCGCTGATTTTCGCCAAAAAATCTTAGTGATATTGAGACCGGATTTTTAAATTAGTACTAATTGAAAGATGCTCATTCCAGGCGAATATAGCTGAGAAATTCGCCAAAAGCGAAAATTTTCAGCTCTAGTCATTAGTCAAATCTCTGCCCTGCTAGCTATGTTTTCAGTTCAGGAAAGAGGTGGAAGTCTGCACACATTAAAAAGTTTTAAGCTGGGTGGAAGTCTTCACCACCTTTAAACATCTAGCACAGTGTTTTTCAACCTGTGGGTCGCGACCCCAGGGGGGTCGCAAAGCCTTACACGGGGGTCGCGGGTGTAAGAAAAGACAAGTGTTTATAGGTCCTACACTACAATAAAAAAAACTAGAATTTCAGTGAGAAGGCTGTGCCTGTTTATTTTACAGTACAATTGGTTTTTCAATTGATATTTAAAGAAAGAAAATTAAATACGTAGTTTTTAAAATCACTGATATAGTTTAAATGTGGCCCAGGGGGGTCGCCAGAATTTTTTAACTTGTAAAGGGGTCGCGTATTCAAGAAGGTTGAAAAACACTGATCTAGCATATAGCCCTGATTTAGCACCAAGTGACTTTCAGTCTACATGTGTATGTATCTATATATATATAATCTGTTTGTATTTTTAAGTAAGTCTAGTTTTATTTACAATTGAGTAGTTTAACTACTCTGTTGAAAATTAAGCTTTGAATTATTTATACATTTTTTGGAAAATTTAAAAAAGAAATCTAGAATATTATTTGATGAACTTAAATTATCTGTTATGAATAAGAGAAAGATATTAATAATTAGTTTTGAGGTTCTGTTGTCCAGGACCTCACAATGAATTTTTACCTTTACACTCCTCCCATAATAACTTTGTAGAAAGAAAAATAGATTTTTATTAAACTTTATTTCTCAAGTTTGAATTTATGAGCAACTTCAAACTGTACAATTGAATAATTGTCTGAAAAAAGTATACACACCATTTAACTTAAGACAAAGATGATCTTAAGATCAACGATCATTTCAATTGGGATTGAATTCAGCATTTAAATGCCAATGTTGGACTTCTCATGACCTGAGGAGGTCTCTTATTTCCTCTAGAAACAGGTGAGAGACCAATTGGGTCTTCAGGAGGACAATTTGAGAACAATCTGAATGTGAGATTGGGGTCTGAAAAACATGGGGGTGCTCCTTTTGTCCAGTTACAAAAGAGCTTCCATGCTTGCTATCATCTTTTTATCTAATTGTCATTGCTGCTAATTTCCTTCAATGCCATGAACTTTTGATTTATTCCTATTCCGCTGTTGTATTTTCTTCACTACTAATTTCCTTCACCCTCTGTAGGACTTTGTGTGTACTTCTCTTTGACTAGGCTTGACAGTTATTTTCAAATCATGGATCCCAGATACTGTAACATCTCTAATCAAGTGAAGTTTTGATTGTTTTTAGGGACACTAGTTGACTCATGGACTTTTATGAGGAAAAAAAATTGTTAATAAATAGCTTTTACAACATAAAAATGAGTCTTTCATCCTGAGTTTATGCATCCACATGTGTAACTCCCTTCTATTTGCTCCATGCAGTTAAGAGCCCTTTTCAAATACATTAAAAACTAAATGCTTTGTTTTGATATATGATGAAGTGAGATCATAGGACAGTCACATGATCTTACATCATCATATACCAGTCATGGGAAAATGCTGCTCTTATTGAGTTACATGCAGCTCTTGCTGAAAGTGTTAATTTCTGCTTTTTATTATTATTTTTACAATTTTATTTCCACAGTTTTGTGAAAATATGTTTATTAAAAAAATTCAATATTTGTTTTATATTATATTTATATTATGTAATAAAATCATGGTACAGAACTGCGGCTCCCATGCAATTTGCAAAACCTACATTTCGACTCCCACTGAACTCTTGCTTGCCCATCCCTGTCATATACACTATACTTGGTCTTGGCCAAAACTGTTACTGAATTATTTAGTGATTTCAGAACTTAAAAAGATGTAGATCTGTTTCTTTGCAGACACACTAAGGTGACATATATCAACACTTGGCAACTTATTGACTATTTATTCAGTTTCATCAGAATCAAAAGATGTAGATCATTTAGGATGCCTTCCACACTAACTTCTCAATGATGATAAATACATTTTATGGAAAACAATACAAACAATATGTACTATTTTTCATATTCATGATTTTGTTTTATCTTTGTATGGTTATATTTATTATTCTTTTAATAATCATATTAGTTAANTATTATATATATATATTATAATATATACTTTAATATGACATTCATGCTCAGCTGATACTGATTGTTGTTATTATTTATTTACATTTATATGTAACTATTAATATAAAAAGAAATTTTGTAATAATCTACTTTTAAAAATTAACACTTTTTTAACTTTTTAAAATAACTGCTCATAATATTAATATTAAAATATATTATTTTTATTTAATATAGAAAGCTGAAGATCCACACCTTGCAAATAAAGCTTATTCATTTCTTTGTGAAGTTTTATGTCTTCATCCTCCAATTAATAAAAACAGTAGACAATATTACATGAAAGCATTATTTTATGAGAATGAAAATTCAGCTTGGAATTCTTTGGAAGAAGTCATTGAGTGAGTTTATTAATTTTAAATGCAAAATAAAAATTATTTCATATTACTAAAATTATAATAGCAGAATTATTAATTCTGTGCCATTTGCATATACATAAACTGGCTTAAAACCTTTGTGTGACAATGGTGCATATATGCAGTAATCAGTATTTAAGTAATTTACGGATAATATGTCATTTTCAAGCTTAGCTGAATATAATTTTGCTACAGTATATACTCAAATACTTTTATTTATAAAATTTATATGTAAAATGTTAAATTCATCATTGTAAAATTCACTTTTTAAGATACTAAATTTATAAATATAAATAAATAATTGAATATTAATTTATTATTGCTGGAATTCAAATAATAAAAGGTTATAATAATAGCAAAAAGATTAATATATTAATTATTTCTCAATTCATTATATCTTTTCTTAACTATTGGTTTATTGTGCATTCCACTAATAGATATTTTGAGAGATTTTTCTAGTTTATCTTCTGTAATTTAGAAATGGATTTAAATAGCTAAATGAAAGATGGTACTAAAATAGCATTAAAAACTTTAATTTTTAATGCTATTTAAAATATTTAATAAAGAAGTGCATTTAATGATTTGTAAAAGACATGTTAATATTATAAACCAATATAATCAAACTTTAGGTTTTGAACTTAATTTGTTGCTAAAAGTTGTTGGAAGACTGATTTGTTCTCAAACCAAAACAAATTTTCCCATAAACAATATAAAATGGATTAATCTGTTCCTGACTCTCAAAATAGTCTTTTTTATCTTTTTAGCTGTATTTCATGCATAAAAGTGTGTACAAATACAATATAATATTATATATCTCTACATCCATTTTATATACATATTAAAAGCAAAATGTTCCATCACTGCCAACAGAAACCAAAACCACCACTTTAAAAAAAGTGCTATAAATAGACTCAACATTGTTTATAAAATATAACCAAATCAATCAAGACCAACAACAAAGTACTTCATCTACACTTTCTGAAATATTATATTTCAATAGCTTTGATTCAAATTTTAAATTAATTAACTAATTTTGATTTTAATTCTAATTTTAGTGTAAAAACCTAAGTTATTATTATTTTATTATTTTTAGGTTTAATTAACTGGCTACCTGGTATTAATAAATATTAAATTAAATATTATTATTATAATATATAATAATGTTAATAAATTTTTGTTATTTAATTTGAGTTAAGCACCTTTAAACACAGATTCATGGATATTATTCATATTACACAAATGTCAATTAATGCAGTTTTGACATTAATTAATTTGATTTAAATTCAATTACAATGTGAACTGAAAAATAATAGTAGTATCTTACCCGTATTTGCATTGAAATCTAATTTGAATAATTGATGGTGTGTGTTGTGACATCTAATGATTCAAGGCAATCTTGATGCTACTAACTTATGAATTGGTAGTCCCATTATTGATTGGTTGGGCCATCGACTTTCTTTAATGCAGGAACTATGTGGAGTTGACAGTCTGTGTCACTTTAATCTGTAGCAGACTTTTGCTAAGTAGCTTGTTCAGCAACCAGGGCAAATATGACATTCAAAATTTTGTTCAAAAAGCAAGGTGTTCAAAACCAAGGTTTGACTGTATAAGTTTTTTTTAATAACTTTTGAAAAACAGTATTTAACTTTGTATCTGTAATTTATGTAAGATGCCTCATTACAATTCTCTTATTATATATATATATATAAAATAAGAGAATTGTAATTATATATATATCATTACAAAATAAATATATATCATATCTCCATATTTCAATAATAATGATTTATTATAATTCTTATTCTTACATTCTTTAAAAATGAATTTATAATTTATATATTTTTGTGACAAACTTTTATTATTATAAATAGTGGGAGCATTTTAACAACAACAAATGATTTCGCAGTGATTCCTCAATCTGTGAAAAATAATCAGTTGTTGTTTAATTTTATTTTGAGTGTTTTAGAAGAAGATATGCAGAATTTTTTAAAAAGGTAATAAAATTATTTCTTATAATTAATATTTTAGATAGTGTATTTAAATTATAATCTTAAAACATTTGTGTTCAAATCCTAATACTGCTAAAGTAATTTAAAAATTTCACTGTTGTTGAAAATTTAATACAATTAAATGTTTAAAACTAACAATGTTATTAAAACCATAAATTAATCACCAGATACATAGCCTAAAATAGATTTTTCATGTTTATTTTCAGGGTTTAAATATATTATTGCTTAAAACAGGCTTGTAAATAAGCTCAAATTCTTATTAGGTTTTTTCCATATTTATAAATACATTCAATTTTTAAATATCATTTATTATTAAATAAAGTAATTTCTGAGGTTTGTGTGTATACAGATGAACAAAAAATCAAATTTACCATTTAGTGTAAATAATATACAAATAAAGTGTTTTCTTGTGTAATTTTAACTTTAGAATTCTTTTTGAAATAAAATTTAAAATAATACATAATTTTTGAAAATAGTTTATTTTGAAACTATTTCTGTATCTATTTAAATATGCTTTGACATAATTTTTTTGAAGATAAACATACTTTTAATCTAAGTAACAAGCGTCTTTTTCTAAAAGTGCATTTACTATATTGTTTTAATTACTTAATAAAATTAAAATAAAATTTCAGAATTTAATTTCTGAATAAAATTTAGTAATATTAAATCTCTAATAATATATTAAAAATTCATTTGTTATTATATATAATTCTGTAAATAAATATTTGTATTTATTATTTAGTTCATCTTGTCCTCCCAAAGATATAAGAATGCATTGTACTTCTCCATTGATTGTTAATATTTTTTGGCCAAGAGCTGAAGTGGGTGCTGTAAATCATAATTGCAATGGATTATTTTCATTACTTGTTAAGTTGCTATCAAGCANGAGATAGGATGACTTTAAGGTTGCCTGTAAGATCTGTATTCTGTATCTTTATATACAGGATGTAAAAAATTTGAGAGGTTGTAGAGGGGTTAAATGTAAATAAATATTTGTATTTATTATTTAGTTCATCTTGTCCTCCCAAAGATATAAGAATGCATTGTACTTCTCCATTGATTGTTAATATTTTTTGGCCAAGAGCTGAAGTGGGTGCTGTAAATCATAATTGCAATGGATTATTTTCATTACTTGTTAAGTTGCTATCAAGCAGAATGTGTGAAAAAGAAAAAGTAAGAAAGCATCATATGTATTTGAACTATTTGTTAATATTAATTTCAGTTTAATTTTTTATTGTAAAGAAATGTAATGCGATAGCTGTTCTAGTATTCATTTTAAATAAACTTTAATAATACAGTGGAACCTCGGTATATGACCTTAATCCATTTCTGATGTTTGGACTTATACCAAACCAACCTTTCCCATAAGAAGTAATGTAAAAATGATTAATCCGTTCTCATGTAAAAAAAATGGCTGGCTTTAAACACCTCGCTTTCCTGGCTAGTTCCTGCTTGATTTTTCATGAGATCAGCATGTATCTTTTTAGCTGTCTCGCAAATAATTGCTTCTGATACAGTGTCTCCAGCACACTGTTTTTCAGTTATCCAAAGCAAAAACAATTTCTCAACATGATCTAATGTCTTTGATCTCTGTTTAGAAATTGATTTAACCCCTTTCGCAACATTAGCAGATTTAATAATGTCTTTATTTTTCACGATTGTC
>NW_019385190.1:367822-377389 GCF_000671375.1 Centruroides sculpturatus
AATGTATTACTTGGCTTTAATTTGAGTATGTTTTTCGCGTTGGAACGAATTATTTGGTTTTACATGTAATCGTATGGGAAAAGATGATCCACCTTACGACATTTTCATGATACGATCTCAGTTTCGGAACGGATTAATTTCGTATCCTGAGGTACCACTGTACAGTTTTATTTTTTTAACCTTCAATTAGTGATGGGATGATTAATCAAAATTGGAAAATCAGACATTTTCTGGGAATCTGAATCGAGAAATTCTCGTCATGATTTCCAATTGTTAAAAACGATTCTTCCATATTTTATGGGAAAATTATTATTTGTTTCACCAAAGATAAAAAATTTTTTAAATTACAATACAGTAGACCCCCCTATAACACGGGTTCTATAACGCAGCGGAAAAATTGCGACAGTATTCATATAAAGACGCTAAAAGGGACGCGTAAAACGCTGTAAAACGTCATCGCCGACTCGTGTCATGACGTTGAAAATTTAATACAATTAAATGTTTAAAACTAACAATGTTATTAAAACCATAAATTAATCACCAGATACATAGCCTAAAATAGATTTTTCATGTTTATTTTCAGGGTTTAAATATATTATTGCTTAAAACAGGCTTGTAAATAAGCTCAAATTCTTATTAGGTTTTTTCCATATTTATAAATACATTCAATTTTTAAATATCATTTATTATTAAATAAAGTAATTTCTGAGGTTTGTGTGTATACANTTAATTTATTTTAACTTTATTATAATTATATATATATACTTTCCGCCGTCCAGTACCACGCTACGGAGAGTTTAGGCAAGTAAGTTGTGTTTACTATTGTCTGTACAGTATGTAAATTAGGTACAGTAAGTCTAATACAGCACTGTAATTTTATACATTTTTTATTCAATGGCCATAAAAATTATTTCTATTAATGATGTCTCCAAAGTTCAACGAATTTTTCACAGAAAAATAACTTATCAGAAATCACGGCTGCTGTTTGGTGCGCTGCTCCGCGACGAAAACAAGCTTAAGCAATGGCGACGTCAAACAGTGCGCACTCTGTAAGTAATCCTACAATTTTTTGTTTATAGCATAGTTTATATGGATTATTCCCAAAAAATTATACGTATTTTGGAAATATTGAGTCGAATTAGTCTAGAATTGATTAATTTTATGGAAGAAAAAACCTTTCAAACAGTCATAGTTCGTAAATATCACACGTGTCGGGCTGTGATTGGCTCATGTATTTAAGGATTCCTACAACACGAAATTCCTACAACGCGTATCTACCGCGTTATAGGGGGGTCTACTGTATTAACAATTAAATATTAGTACTCTCTGCTTTGTCAACACAAGTTTCCAATAAAGAAACTTTGTGTTGACAAAGCAGAGAGTATACGACACCCCTCCCATACACAAAGTGACGTCTGTCATGGCAGACTCTAACCAAGGTTACTAGATAATCTAGTAACCATGTTCTAACTGTCCCCATTTTAAGGGAGATAGGATGACTTTAAGGTTGCCTGTAAGATCTGTATTCTGTATCTTTATATACAGGATGTAAAAAATTTGAGAGGTTGTAGAGGGGTTAAATTTATTTTAATTTTTTAGTAATTTCATTAATTTTTGTTTCATAAATTTGCCTACTTTTTAAAAATTTTAATTATAAGCACATTAACATTGAACTATTGAGCTATCAAGTTTCAATTTGAGGCTGGTGGTCGGCAATATTTAAGTGTTGGCAAAACAGTTTAAAATGTAAACAAAATTATATTTTAATTGAAATAATATTATATAAAATTGTTTTTAATAATTAGTATGTTTACTTAAAATTACTTTCACATTATAATTATGAAAGTTTTTATGATTATTCACAGATATGCTGTAATACGTTAAATTTTCAAATGAGATTTACACAATTCTGAGTAAAAATAATTGTTTGCCCTGTTTAATTACTTTTTTATTAAAGTTATTTTTTTTAATAGACTATCACATTGCTTCTGATACAAAGATTAATTTCACTGGTGGCTGAATGTTGCCAAATAAGTCAAAGAAACATAAACTATGAAATAATATGTTCTTTAGGACCCAACTGTGATAAATATGCCTTAGCAATATCATCATCATGTGCTGGTAAATCAGTTTTCTTTTCAAAAGTCTAAATATCATTAATAAAATAATCGATTTATTGATGGTTTGAAATTATTTAATTTGTATTTTTTATATTTTTAGATGCTATATCTACTGTAGATGAATTAAAATCATTTTTAACAACACTTCAACCAGATTGGTTGAAAGTAAAAGTTTGTCTATATCTTTTAGATCGGTACTTTTTAATGTGGGGTTACAAACCTGGAAATAATAGAATTCCGTTATCATTAAGAAAAATTGTGAGTTAACTCAAATACTTTATTATTATAATGTTTTTAAATTAGTAAAATTATTTTGTGTCACTAATTGTATAAAATCATTAATACTTAGTAATATAGAGTCATAAATTATGTGACTATTGGATCACATATATTCTTAATTATGCAGCACAAAATAATGCATTGAAAATTGACACAATCTCAGTTAAATTAAGTGAATGGATCTCAGTTCCTACCTGCTATCTCATACCTTTTACATGGCTGCTGGATACTTTGCATTTAGCTGTCTGTATGGTGCACAAAACACCCAAAATCAGACATTTCTCTGTATTGTTTTTTGCAACAATTTATGTAACTAATTTTAAAAAACATGAAAATTATAGACACTGAATATATATACATACTAGAAATTCCATTGTCAAGCATGATAGAATACTTTTTATGAGAAAGTAGAGACTGAAGAATTGAGAAGAGTAGAGATTTCAAGAAATTCAAGAGTTGTTATTTCTACAAATTAAGTATTTTATACTATTATTTGTTGTAACATAAAGAGCAACAAAACAAAATTTCACTTAGAGTGGACAAAAAAAAGTAGAAGTTATAGAGAATTCACTTACACACACACAACAGATTTAGGCCTTTATATTAAAATAATATCATCATCTTTATAATATCATCATCTTTATAGACACTCTATTGTCTTTTAAATTAAATTAAGATTTCCTTGCTGTCTTCCTTTAGTAATAGACAGCTTAGTATTGTTTTGTTGATTGATGATGTGATGCCTATTCTGTAGTCCTTGATAAAGCCATTTTCTTAATTCCATGTTAATAAAACAAAGATTGTATGTACATTAGTTAGATGAGCAATAACAGTCTTGTTAGATTGTTACTTTCAATTGGATAATAGAACACCACTTGGTCACTATGGAAAGATTTTTTAAAAATTTGTTATAGAAATGACATGATGAGGCTATCTTTTTATAAAGTTTAAATTTAATGAAGTATATGTATGCCATTTGCTAAAATATTTTAAAATGCAACTTAAGGGAAATTCCTTTGTCAAGCATGAATGTCATGTGGTCACTGCGATGTAAGTGAGATCACCGATCCAAAATCGATAAAACATTTATTCTATAGCTAATATTTTTGCAAAATAAGTAGCCTATACTTTCCTTTCAGAACATAAAATGAATTCAACCAAAATTTTATCTAGATTGGACAAAAATTGCAGGAGGAGTTATTACACAACACACATTACATAATAGACGATTGCTTTTACATTAGTAATACATGAGCATTTTTCAAGATGAAAATGTTTTTAGTTTGATGAGATCCTATTTTAGACATGATCTATATGAAAATCAATTTTATACTAAAAATATATTGAAATAATTTATATCTTAATGCTTTTAGAATAATTGTTTAGTTATTTATGATTATATATTTAATTTTAACAATAGATTAGACAATATATGTTTCCTACTCCAGCTCCAGTGTCAGAATTATTAACTCATCAGAATGAAAAATTTGATGATAAAATCCATATTGGGTAAGTAAAATCCATATTTTTACAATAGTTTGTATAATACTTCACAAAGTATCTAATTTTTCAATGAAATTGATAATTTAATATAATGTTACATATTTTCTCATATAATATTTGTGCTTATTATCTTTATAACTTAGAATTTTCCAGAAAGTTTTTGTAAATATTGCAAATACTTTCTGGATAATTTTATAAAATAATGAATGTACAAGGCACATTCAATAGAAAACAGGAATAGTGCCATTAAAAGTCAGGAGGATGAGCAATAGTGTAATAATTTTGACACATGAAACTTCCAAGTCAGAGGCAACAGAAACTGTGACTGGCACACTGTTGATGCACAAGAACTTGTGACAACAGCCTCTAGTAGTGCATGCACAAAGCAAGATTGGTGTAATGTTGGTTTTTGTCAAAAATCAGACACCACTACACCACTAACTTTTGTGCACTGCTGGAGAGAGACTGCCATTTTATCATTCTGTTGTCTTATGTTCTCATGCATCAACAATGTTGCCACTCTCAGTTACTGTTGACTCTGACTTGGAAGTTTCGTGTGTCAAAATGATTACACTGTTGCTTATCCTCCTGACTTAAATAAGGCACTTTTACTGGTTTTCTATTAAATGCACCTTGTAATAAATAATTCATGGATGTTAGGTTTTAATTCAATTTTAATAGTTTTCAATTATTATTTTCATTACTAATTAGTGTAAAGGAAAATATCAATATACAAGATTAAACTATAGAATAATGAAGACAGCCTAATTGGAGTTCATAAACAAATATTTTAGTGTATTGAATATTTTTTAAAGTACATATCAGCTTTTAGAAGCTAAAAGACTTTCAAAATTTTAACTTTGTTAGTTATTTATTAATGCATTACAAATGATGTGTGTATTTTCTACATAAATTAACTTTTTTCTTTTGTTTTGTTTTTTGCTCTTAGTCTCATTTTAATAATAATAATTTCTTTTTAAAAATTGCATTAAAATGCTATTCTCTTGAATTTTAATTCCTGATTTATCATCTATTAAAATATAGAATTCATATAAATATTTAAGTTTTTAATATTAGTTATTTTTTATTATATCTTCTTGCAAATTCTGTGAGAATGTTTAAACTTTTATAATTTACAATAATTAATTTAATTTGTGTAATTTTTTTTCATAAAAATGAACTTAAACTATCTCAGAATAGAAAAGAAAACATTAAAACAAAGCAAGCTTTTATCACCAGAAATTACAAGAATAAATACAGAGCATCTAAAAGGTATTGTACATACATAAAATTTTAAAATAAAGAATAAAATAGATATAGTTTTTTATTCATAAATGTTTAATATTCATTTTAAGTACAGTAGAGCGTTGTTTATCCGAATCAATTGGGGACTGGGGTTTTTCAGATAACCGATTATGTATGAAAACATATATTAACTTATACCCAGTGGTGATATTCGAAATATTTAACAAAGGGTTCGCTAACAGAAAATTTTTCCTTAACAATTTTTTTTTTTTCGCTCAAATGGTGCATTAGCAACATTAGCGCAAAAACTAACCTTAAGATATCCATATAAATAAAAAAGATGCGTTTGCAAAATTAAGTCAGTTAAAATTTAACATTGTTTATTCCAGAACTATATTTTTTTTTATAAATAATAAAAAAGAGTGTTCAAAATGGTTTATTTTGTACATATTTTAATATTTTTCATTCAAAATATTTTATAAACATAAAAATTGGCTTTTTTTAATCAGAAAAAGTCATAGGGAAAGCAGTTAAACAAGAAAAACTTTTCTAAATCATTTATTTTATCGTTAGGTATTATTATAATAATAGACAGATGTCATCGTCTCTCGAAATACAATATCTTTCTTATTTCGCTGTTGATAGCCCGACACGTGCTCCGCAGCCATCTTGTATTTTCTCGCGCGCGTGGGATTGTGGGATCTCTCTTATGACTGGATCTAGTTTCGAGAACTCTCTCGAGTCGATCGCGATAGAACCTCGTTTTAGTCGAGATTGAAACGGTCGATGGAGGTTGCACTAGGCGAACAGAGTATAAGGCTCTAGTTTAGTAGTGTTACAGAGTATAATACGTATATTTTAATATATTTTTTAAAAGAAACAAAATCACTGAGAAATGTTACGTGTGTTTAACAACGGGTTCGGAAAACTTTGAAAATGTTAACAACGGGTTTGGCCGAACCTGTGCGAACCCGCTGAATATCACCACTGCCTATACCATGTTGAAATTTTTCTCCATTGCATGTCGCTTCGTGTTGAATTTTCATTGATGTTAAGCCTAACATCAATTTTTTTAAAATAATAATCATGGCTATTGTATTGTTAAAAATTATTTCTTTATTTTGTACAAACAAAATAAATATATTGAAAAATATAAAAACAAAAACATTACATTTTGGAAGTTAATCTAGTATCAAAAACGTTCGATTCAGCATGGCACAGTCCGACTGGAACGCTTTCAGTTAACCAACATTTCAGTTGATTGGCTTTCGGATAAACAATGCTCTACGTGTATTTCTAATCAAAAATCAAACATTGCTTAATATCTCGGGGCTAATTTCTATTTTTTAGAATAAAACATAATTTTACTGAGATTAAATTTAAAATATGCTTAATGAGTTTATGGTCAAGAAAAATCTAAAAATTGAATTGTGACTATTTACAAAAAAATTATAAACTTTTATATGTTATCATGTATGCTGTTATGCAAAAGAAAAATCTAGAAAAAACCAACTGTATTCACTTGATTGAAACTTTCAAATAAGACTTATGCAGTGTATATCATAAATTGGTTATTGCTGAACTTTAACATTTTCTATAAAAGTTTATGTATTAAATGATATGTTGAATTAAATACTAAAATTTGATAGTATCGTGTTCTCAAATTGGGGGTAGGAAATGTTGCAGGATTATATAAATAAGTCTTATTGCTAGTAGATAATGACTTTAATTTATTATATCAGCATATTTATGTAAAATATATTAAAATTTTTTAAATGTAAAAATAATTTTTAATTGTATATTGTGCTTTTTCTAACAGATGATTTGTTTTGATAAATAACAATTTAATGATAAAACTCTTTGCCAGTTTCAGCAGAAAAGAGAAAAAATAAGAAAACATATGATTTTGATGATGATTTGAATTCCTATGATAAAATAACATTTGAGTCCAAATATCAAGTACATAAATTTTTATTATTGCTATTGAATCTTATTCTTTCATATATAAAAATGAATCATTTACATGAAATTATGGAAATGCTAAGATCAAAACACGACTTTCAACACAATAAATTGGAAAATTTGAATGAAGTAAATGATTCTTCAACAGAAAAATCAGAAAATCAAACTTGCTTAAAAGGTAACATAAACATTCCAAACATTCTTAGAACATTTCTTGGGCAAGAACCTTCAGTGGATACTGTAATTGCTATTAGTGATGATCTTTATATGGCAAACAAATTTCATAACTATCAATTGAAGTTTGAGAAAAGTGTGAAAAAGATGTGCACAGAAAATTCAAAACTACCCAAGGATATCCTTCTTGCATTGCAATTAATAGAAATATAAAACATCCAAGGAAGAGAACTATTTATAAGAAATTTCTAGTCAGTGCTGAAGTTTTTTATTTTAATAAATTAAAGTAGTTTCTGTATAACAACGAATGTTCTTTAAATTTCTATTTCAAGGACCAAGAAATTGTAATTTATTTATGATAGTTTTTATGATTATGATACAATGTTATTGAAATATTTGTTTAAATAAAAAAACAAAAATAGAAGTTATTGAATATTTATTTATTTATATTATTGAAACATCACAAAGCTTGAACTATTGACAGATTGCATGGACTTTTGTAACTAGAATGCTCATATGTGAAAACAGATCTGTCATTGGAGTATGGCAGTTTCCAGACATTTGGCAATGGGTACTACACATACACAGTCTGAAAGTTTGAAGGATTGGTATGTCAATGAAATACAGTAGAGTCCTAGACACTTGATAGTCTGTAAAACTTGTTGTGTTGGTAACAACACATGCAACACCAAAAACAAAATACATGTAATCTAATTTTTGTGTCTAGGTTAACCCTAAGATCAAAAAACTTATTGTTCTTCATCATTGACACTTGATAATAGAATCAATTCTGCATGTTAACAAAGAATATAACCTGTTTTCCAAGGTGCCATTGCAAAAGTAACTAACTCAAAAGTAACCACTGATTAATTAATATATTTTTTAATTAAAATTTAACTACGAATAGAAATACTAACTACATACCATTGGTGACTATGTATATGAATTTTTACATATAATACCTGTATGAAAATTTTGCTATTTACACTAGCATCATCGCTATTCCCCTATATGTTAAACAAATTCATTAATTTAGCAGAATTCAATTAGAGTTGGCAACATGCTCCTGCTGATGAGAAGATGTCAAATTTTACCTAAATTTTAACACAATCTCATTTCTTTCAATTTACTGTTAACACAGGAGCTTGTAAAACTCATCATTTTCAATGACTTATCACTTCAAGTTTGTGGGACTCTAGTGTAATTGCTTTATGACTGTCATCATAACACTCCAGACAATTATGACCAAATAGTTTAAGCACAATTGAATAAAATAATATTGATATGCATATTTCTTCCAAAATTGTATCAGAATGCATTTATAACAAGAAGAAAAATTTTCTCATTGATTTTTTGAATGTAATCATATTTCATCAAAAACCAATCTGAAGAAATTTTGCAGGCTGATTCAAATATCTTATATGTGATGTAACTCATTTGTCATGTAGTAGTGCTCTTACATAATCATTTAAAATCACTAAAAAAATTAGAGCAATGTTTGAATCTAAAATATGAGCTTTTTATAAAAAAAGCAGAGACAGATGGAACTTTCAGAAGCATCTTTTTCTGTATCCATGATTAAAGTAATACCAAATATACACTGCAGGCCATTAAAATTGCAACACCAAGAAGGAAAGCAAATAAAAAAAAAATATTTATTGAACATAAGCAGTATGGCATGAAGACAAAATGATTAAATTTGCAAGCAGTTTGGGGTTTACAGGGGTGCAAAATTAGTAGACACAGTTGCCACCCCTGGCAGCTAAAACGGCCCTTATCCGATTAGGCATGGAGTCAAACTGGGCTTGGATGACAGAAATGGGCAACTTGTTCCATGCTGCTTCAAGTCTGTGCTACACTTCATCGACTGTATTAGCAGGAGAGGTGTGGCGGGTCAATCTCTCAGCAACCCATGACCAGATGTTTTCAATTGGTGAGAGATCTGGAGACCGTGCAGGCCAGGGCAACAATCGAATACCCTCTGTATCGAGGAAGGTCAGAACATGACGTGCAACATGAGGTCTTGCATTATCTTGTTGGAAGATGGCATTTCGCAGGCCTCAAAGATAGGGCACAACCACTGGATGTAAGATGTCAGAAATGTACTGATCTGCATTCAAATTACCGTCGATCTGAACTAGAGATGTGCGTGTCATGTACCCAATGGCTACCCATATCATCACACCAGGTGCAGGGCCCCTATGCCAATATCGAATGCAAGCAGGTGACGAGCGATCTCCTCAGATCCTCCAGCCATCAGGATGCTGCAAGCAGAACTGGGACT
>NW_019385190.1:377940-408277 GCF_000671375.1 Centruroides sculpturatus
TTGATGGAAGTTGGAGGAATCGTTAGTAAATACTTATAAGCTTCGAGGACACGGGGAGGATGGAAGAAAACAGTCCGGTCGACACGGATCGGGATTGTAGGAGTAAAGGCTATAATCCCGATTGTTTCGATCATTGTAAGCATGTTTTTCAAAAAATAAACGCGTTAATTTTGTAAATTCGGTCTCTGTGTGAGTCTCTCAGCGTTCAGCAAACCACTACCCCGAAACGTAAAAAGACTTTCTCGCATCATCCTGACAGATCGCGGACAAGGCGAGGGTCATAACCTTTTCACCTAAGGTCGACCCCCCCTAAGCGAGTAGCGTCAGGTCTATATTAACCACACTGGCAAAACAAGATGGCTGACACATTGACAGGTAAAACGCACTGAGTAGTGCTCTCGACTGCACCAGAAAATCGATTGGCGCCCGCGAAAATTCAAAAATACAAAAATGAAGTATATTACCAAGTAACCCAGTGAGAACTGCTTGCCTATCATTTTAGTTGAAAATACAAGAAGTTTTATTCCAAGCAAGCATCGCAAGCCCGCTTGGTTAATTTCTGCTGCTTGCTTGGAATAAAATTTCTTGTATTTTATATTAAAATGATAGGCAAGCAATTCTGTTAAAAGCACTGGCACTGAACGTTTCGGTTCATGCAGTCTATTTTGCAATTTTTTTAAAATGATGTCAATCCCGAAAATCCCGGGATTAGGAAAACTTAATCCCAAAAATTTTGGGACTGAAAAGTGGTCGGGATCCCGATTTTCGAGATCCCGGGATCAAATCCTCTACTCCTGCGTCATCTAAATACGCTGAAGTACTAATCATTTGCATATTCCAACCTCTTCTTCCTTTCATATGATTTTGACATTCGTACGATCATTCTTTCCTGGTGTTGCAATTTTAATGGCCAGCAGTGTATTTCTGCTGTCATGTATTATGAAAACTAAATTAGAAGCACAGGATTTGACAATTACATTCATGTCTAAAGATTTTGTATTGTGTAAATCATCATTGTTCTTTATTATATAACTAATTATCAATTTAGCAATAAAAACTATTGATATTTTGTTAGTGATTTGCAAAATTTCAGGAATGTGTTTCTCTTTTAGATGGATGTTAAGACAGATTTTTACATAGATCTTTAACTAAAAATCATGCTTCTAGTAATATGTTTCATATAGGGTTTCCATTTTTACTCAATTCCCCAACTTTAACAATGTAGTAAAGTTTATTGGGACTTGTTAATTTATGATATTAAGTGGAAAACAAATCATAATTCTAATATAAATCCTCAATATTTGAAATGCTGTTCTAAATAAGACCAGAGTTAATTATATATTTAAAAAACCTTTATTTTTACATATACCACAAAGAAAACAAACTTGTGTGTGAAATATTTTAATTAATAATAAAATGAATGCAGCAAATCTTGTAATAAATTTTATTCTTTCAAATTCAAATTCTTTATTTTCTAAAGTAGAATCAAAAATACACTTCTTGATGTTGCTCAACCATGAATGCAATCCCCCACTAGGCAGGCCAGCTTGGGCAAGAAATGAGAAAATGATTTCCTGAGTTTGCAGAGACAAAAATAAACTGTAGAAAATCAATAGTCTGGTTGACATATTGGTAATTTCTCATAGCTCTGTATACACACTCGTAATGCATTTTCAAATTGTCATGAAATCTGTTTTCACATTGCTCATCAGCAGAGAACTGATCAACATAGTTTAATTAAAGAATGATTACTGACACTTTTTTCAGATTTTACAGCACAAGCTAAAGTGCCTCATCAACTGAAAATCTTCCACCAAGACAGAAATCATCTTGACAAATCCCAATAGAAAGCAAAGCTTTTGGATTTTTTATATGAAAGATCTAATGCATTACAAGTTTGTTTCTGATGATAGATCCATTAACAACAATGTAGGGGTCCTATATTGACATTCTCAGTTGCCTCTGCAACATAGTAAAACAAATCCATCTTTTTGCTTGCCAGAGATGAGACTGTTTTTCTATCCCATCACACTGTACTAGTTAATGAATATCTGGCAAAACACCAGATACCTGTACATCCACAACATCCTTACTCATCTGATCTTACTCCTTCAGACTTTCTTCATCAAAAGGAAAGTTCTACCAAAAGGTCACAGATTAGAGAACATGTGAAACATACTGCATAATTGCACTCAAAGAGTGCAATTATGCAGTATGTATGTGTTATGTAAATTCATAATAATTGGTACAAAGATTGAGTCTGTTAACAGTTTACCAACAACTATGTAAAGAAGTAAGTTTAGAAGGTGCTTATTTTGAAGGTGGTCATCTGTAAACACTTCCACTATTAACATAATGAAAGTGTAAAAGATTTGATGAGAATATACAGTAGACCCCCCTATAACGCTTAGATACGTTCCACGCTAATCGAATTTTACGTTGTAGGAATGATTAAATACATGAGCCAATCGCAGCCCGATAGGTGGGAACTTTACGGACTAAGGCTGTTCGAAAGGTTTTCTTCTATAAAATTAACCGATTCTAGACTAATTCCACTCAACATTTCCAAAACACGTATAATTTTTTGGGAATAATCTGTATAAACTATGCTATAAACAAAAAATTATAGGATTACTTACCGAGTTTGTACCGTTCGACTACGCCGTTGCTTAAAGCTGATTTTCGTTGCGGAACAGCACATGAAACTGCGGCCGCGATTTCTGATAAAGAATTTTTCGCAGAAAAATAACTTGACCTTTGGAGACATCATTAATATAAATAATTTTTATGGCCGTTGAATAAGAAGTGTTTCTTTCACAAGAAATGTATAAAATTAGTGCTGTATTAGACTTACGGTACCTAATTTACATACTGTACAGACGATAATAAACTCAACTTACTAGCCTAAAATCTCCGTAGCGTGTTGCCAGGCGGCAGAAAGCATATATATAATTATAATAAAGTTACAATAAATTAAGTTAATATATAATTATATATACAGTACCTAATTTATATATAATTAATATATAATTATATGTACAGTACCTAATTTATATATAATTTATATATAATACTAAACAGACGATAGCAAACTCAATTTAGCCGCTCTGTAGTGTGGCGCAGGGTCGGAGGAATGTAGTTCGGCTGCTCATCCACTATTGGTCCAGACTCTATCAATCTTGTCACGAAACGACATTATAGGAGGTACTTTATACGAAAGTTTCTACAATTTTTTCGCTACGTTATAGGAATTGTCGTTATAGGAACGTACGTTATAGGGGGGTCGACTGTATAGGTGACATCAACTGTAGTGCATTTCAAATGTCTATGATTTCTGTGCTCTTAAGAATCCACTTAAAAGAGATCAATTGTAATGAAGTTATATACTTTTTACACTGGACCATAAAATCTGTTGAGAGGTTTTGTCATGTGTGTGTATATTACAGAAAATGTTGAATACTTTAACAGTGTGCTCACCTATTGAATTTGAGCTTGCAAACCACCCAAGATGGCATCAACAGTGAGTCACAAAAAAGTATACACCTTTCAAAGTGCAGATATTTAAAAAATTATAAATGTGTGAAATAAAATGCACAGTTCACAGAAATGTGGATTATGAGATCAACATTTTATAATATAAAGCAATAGGGAAGAAATGAAATCATGGGAATATACAAATACTAGTAAAATGCATGTCATAAAAGTCTGCATACAGTAAGTGTTGTGTCACACAAATTCACTCTTATCTAAGCAAGTACCATTGTACTATGGAAAGATTCACCTTGCATGTGTGTTCCAGCTAAAATGGCTCAACATCAGAAATTGATTATAAAGTTGCAGACCAAACAAATATCTTATGGTGAGATCTCAAAAATTGTTGGAAAAAGCCATTCAATTGTCAAAACAATTACTGGAAATACTCATTAATTCAAACTGATAGTTCCAAATCCCATTAGTTTGTAACTGTACTTTTGTCCCGGCTGGAGATATAGAGATTTACACATTAAGGAATTTGGTTAGTTCTAAATATGGCTACTTTGAAATTTGAAGTGAAAATTCCATCCGAACTATGATATGCATATTTTAACTTGTTTGTTTAGATCAAAGTGCCTCCATGCTGGTAGAACAATAGACCAAGAACAAAATTGGTCAATATGACTTTATTTTTACAGTAACACATTTTTGGGTGCCATCTTACCATAGGGTACATATACATTTGGAATCAAACTGATCCAAGATTACTCTAATCATTCAAATCCTATATACAAATGAATTATGGCAATCTGATCAATCTCTATCCATGTATACAAATGCCATCTAGGATCAAATGGATCACAAGATTGTTTGGATTGGATAGATTAAAGATATCAACCTCCATGGTTAAAGACAAGCTGATAGTTGACAACAATGGAAAGTATTTCTTTGCTGACATTTAAACATATTTACTTACAATTTATTAACTTTTAAAGACATTATTATAATATCTGATATACTGAGATGGAAAAAAAGTATTAAGAGATGATTTTGCAAGATTGTATGGTAAGAGTGTATGCCATGCACTTTCGTATTTTGCTAGTATGTGAGCAGTTGTATTCGCAGAATAAATTCAATTCAATCCTATTTGTATACTTTCTGCCAACTAACACACATGACAGAAACAATCTGTATCACTGATTGATCTGATCTTACATCTGAAATGAAAAGTATATGCAACCATGGACTACCCTTTTTTTTCACTTACCTTGCAAGATTGAGCCACAAGTAGCAGACTGAGATATTTGTAGAGCTCTAGGTTACTAGATTTGGGCAACTTGCTACTTTTTTGGGCTATTTTCAAGGAATTCTGCTTTACTTTTTATAACACCCAACCTGTGAGGTTCCCACCAGACACATGATGTTTACTTTCATTTATATTAAATAATAATAATATACAGAATGCTATTTTCATTATTATGTATCTGTATTCCATTTGCTTAATAAATTACATCAGTTACATGGCATTTGGTATATTGTACAGATATATGTAAATCTTGAATTATTGAGTTTCAAATTATCCATCTCTTGAATTTCAAATTAACAAGGATTTCCAGTATTAGGAATTATAAGTGTCAACTGGATGTGTCAAACAAACCTCATAGTGGTTGCCCTGTAATTCTAAGTTGTCACCTGCTCCTAAATTAATGGAATATATTGCAGCAATTTCCCAACTATGACTGACAACACTGTACATGCAGAGACTGCAATAAATTCTACAATCTGGAAGACTTCATGGAGAATTCCCAGAAGAAAGCATATGACATCTTCAGCAAAAAAGATCTGACTTTGTGGATGTACTCCTTAGAACATTTTTCCAAATGTTAAAATCTTGTATTTACTAATGAAAGCAAATACATTTCTGGAAGTGATAATCATGGAAAGGTTTGGTGACAAAAATATAAAAGAAATAAAACCCACTATGCTTGACTATGGGTAACAATTTTTGGAGGTGGAATGATGGTGTGGGATCTATCTCAACAGCTAAGCCAACAATACTAATCACCACTCACTATTATAGCCTTACTTGCTTCACTCATGGCTAGAGTTTTATTATTATAAGATTGTGAAATTACAGCCATTGCATTTTGGAAACTACAATTTTATCTTTTATGTAATTTTTTTTCTTTTCAGGTTTCTCATGTTTCTTTTGAAATTTGATCGGATAATGGGAAGAAATAAACATCAAATGTTGCTTCCCTGTAAATTACAAAAATTACAGTAAGCAAACTAAGATTAATCATTTCATTTATAAAACATAGGTAGTGTAAGGACAAGGTAGAAATATATAAAAATTTTCATTACAATTACTAAATTTTAATTCTTAGAAATAATATATTTTTATAGCTTCAATTGAAAGTCATAAAAATATCTTCATAAATGAAGTAGAAATAAATCCAGTAATAAGAAAACTATTAAGATTAGTTTAGGCACCACAGGACTCAACTAATATGGTAAAAGATGCCGGAAAATTATATGGGTATAACTCTTGCGAGTGTCATACACAATAATTGCGATTCAACACAATAGCAATTCAAAATGAATATATTCTTACAAAAATACCATTCCTTATATTCTCTGCTCTTTCATCATCTCTGGAGAAAAAAATTTAATTTCAATTCACTTTCAAATGGATGTTTGTGATTCCTTGGGCAATGAGACCTGTCATGCAACTCAGTGTGAAATTGTATTATTAAAAGTAATTATATATATATAAAAAGTGTGCAACTTTAAAACTTGTTCGTTTGGTAAGTGTGTTATTCAGGCAGACAAATGCAATTATTTGATAAAATTAATATTCTTAATATGTACACTATCAGAATTTTTGTTTTAATTTTTGAATGAAGATAATTGATTTTTGTTAACTGTATAAAAAAGAGTTAACCACATGTGACCAAACTAACTGTTAAATATGAAAGTCAACACTCTTCAGAATGCAATAACATTGTCATCCGATCCTCTTAAAACCAGAAGGAAGCTTTTGTTTAGACTGTAATAAAACACTTTGCAGTTTGTTTACTTTACAATTGGGTGTGACAGTTTGTTTTCATTATCACCCTCCCATGAAATGAAAAAATTTTGCTACCCTTCTGCAATTACAAAGCTGATGTCAATCTATGAAATTTGAGATAATCTACAGGGAAGCTACATTTGATATGTTTATTTCTGCTATTTATCTAATCAAATTTCAATAAAATAAACGTAGGAAACCTTAGAAGAAAGAAAAAGTACATAAGATAAAATTGTGGTTTCTGATATCTGATGGCCATAATTTTACAATCTTATAATAAAAGGCTCTACCATGCACACATCACATGGTAGAGTGAGTGACACATGCAAGGCTATAATAGCGAGTGGCAATTAGTATTATTGGCTTAGAGCCTAAAGATGCCCCTGTTGATCATTTACCTCACCCAACATGTCACAGAACAAAACAGTGTTTCAAGTCACTTTGATAACAGGTGGAACTGACATGTGCTCAACTTCCACTTGTGCCAATCACTTAGAATTAGCTACTGTACACATCTTTATGCAGCAAACAGTACAATGATAATACTTGAAGACATTGCAAGATAATTTACAGGTATCTGTCAACAGCTTATAGCTTGGAAGGCATAGGATCATTCAGCAGGATAACAATCCTAAGCATATAACCAAGATTGTTAAGAAATGGCTCCATTATAAGGTACCTGAACAGCTTCATTCACCTCCTATGGAATACATATGGGACAAATCAGAGAAAATGTTCGGCAATACAGCATCTCTAGTAGATTCCTTAATGGAAGCATTATCCTCTGCATGGCTCAAAATTACACTGGCTACTACAAGCAATTTCGTCATGTCAATGATCCAGATATCACAGGCAGTGCTTGAATCAAAAGGAGGGCCTATGTGGTATTAGTTTATTTTGAAATGCATAAATTATGCAATTTTTTCTATCCTGTGTATGTAGACTTTCGTGACATTTTAACAGTAAAACTTCCTGCCCTTGGAGCAGGAAAAAGCTTTGAATTAGAGAATAGAGTAAAAAATGCTGATTGTGAATTTTTTAGAAAAAGTTTGATTTATTTTTAATCATTAATTAGGATAAAAAATCATATCAAAAGATATCTTACTATTGATAATATTTGTCTCTAAAATTTTTTCAAATAATAAAATATTAAATATTAATTTTTTATTTATATAAAAACAGTAATTTTGATATTTAAAATGACACATAAATTGACATAAATTTGATTTTTATCTCTCTTGCATTATATAAGGAATAATTTGAACATTTTGCTGAAAAGTATTTCTTTTTTAACTATCAATGTATTACAAGCTATAGGTAATAATAGTATATACGAATTTACATTTTCTGTGCCCTTTTCCTTTATTTTGAATCACCTCAATGAATATTTAGCAAAACACTTTTCAGCAAATATAACATGATTCAATAAAAATCTATAGCTATGTATGTATGTATGTATGTATGTATGTATGTATGTATGTATATATATATATATATGCCCAAAGTGCAGTATATAATGTCTTGAATTATATACCTGTTTTAGTGGACTTCCTAAATTGCTCAAAATATTATAATGAACATAGTAATTAGTAGTTATTGTTACAATAACTACTAATTATATATGTTACCGCTAAAGCTCAAAATCCGTTAATGTGTACATTACCTAGCTAATCTGTAGATTAACTAGGATGATCCGTTAAAGCTGCGAAAATTGTTCAATTTCTCAAATTACCTAGGTAATTTGCAGAGTATCTAGGTAATCTGCACATTAACGGCTTCCGTATCGTTAAAGTTCAAAAGTTTGTTTCTTTCACTTCCTTTCCCCACTCCTTCTTTTTACGTAGATAAATTTAAATCCTAGAATGCAAGCAAGCACCGAATTGGTGAGTAAAATCAAGAAAAGATTCTTCGCAAACCTCTTTAGCGAAGATTTAAAATATAATACGTAGTGTTTTAATAACAAACCAAAGTATGATTCCATAATTGAAGATGTAAAGCAAATAAAAGTTTCCAAGAAGAAAGAATCATCTCGAGATTATCAAATAATTCAAAGGTGTGATGTGTTGACTGTACGAGGCTGTGAAAAACTCATTGAGCCGTTGTCAGATGCGCGAGAAAGGTTTGAAAAAGTTTGTCCATGCCGGAGAATTGTTTGACATTCGATAAAAACTGAAGAAGACCTTGAAAAATTAGAAGATTCACAAGAGACTGTGATTATGAGATCACAGTCAAATCTTACTCAAGAGGACATTCCGTTATCCCCCGCTTCTACAGAATCACCTATAGAAATACAAGAATTTACCGATAGTAATCTTAAACTGCCTTCTATACCGTTGATTGATGATGCAGTCACGAAGAATATTCAGTTACCCTGCACCTCCAAGGAATCGCCTCTGCAAGTTGAAGAAGTCATCACTGAGTTACTCTCAACTTCAGCAGAATCGCCATCACAGTTTCGTACGGAGCCTGTAAAGAGCACTATACAAGACATAGTCTGTATTGTTTGCTCAAAAGCAGCATCAAGTGCTCACAAGTGTAAATCGTGTAATATGTTTGTTCACGCAGTTTGTGGTGAAGTAGATCCTAAAGAGGAAGGGTATGGTAAGAATGTATTGTGCATCATCTGTAAAAAGAATATGGATCAGAAAATACAGCGTGATGAAGCCAAGAAATGTTTAGAAAAGCAAGCAAAGAAAATGTTAGCAGTTTCTAATGCAAAGCACCCAAACGTCGATGAAGGTTTCGCTGTGAGAATTAAAGTACCCGAAGAAGACAGAGCAAAAACTGATGCACGTTCAATTTTAGCTGTGGTTCTTAGTAAAACAGAGGATGGCTTTTATAAACTTGATACTAAAACAGGTATTTTAAAACAATTGTATGCAAAATCTGAATTCAGTGTTTGCAAAGAGAGATTTTTAACGAAAGAAGATGGATGTCCCTGCTGTAGAAATATCTTTACGTCAAACAGCAATAAAACAATCCCTTGGTACTGGGCAGGGTTTCAGAAAATGTGACTGCAAATCTAAATGTACCACAAATAGGCGTGCTTGTCGCAAAAACCAATTGCTACGTAATTCAAAGTGTCACCAATCTTTAGATTGCACTAATAAGTAAGTACAATTTTATCATATGTTTTGCAAATTCATTTCCCTAATTGTAGTAATATTTTAAACCGTTTGATTTTTGTATTAAAGTTTTTTTAATTGATTGATGATTGATTCAATCAACTAATTTGTTGATTGTATTAACTTGATTCTTTAGATATTGAAAATTAAATAAATAACATTATGTTAATTTAAGCGTACAGAAACGTTGCTGTTGTTCCAGCAAAAATCTTATTTTCACTTTACCGAGTGCCTAGTAGGTAATTTGCAGATTACCTAGATAATCTGAACATTACCTAGGTAATTTGAGAAATGGAATAATTTTCGCAGCTTTAACGGATCACCCTAGTTAATCTGCAGATTAGCTAGGTAATGCGCACATTAACGGATTTCGAGCTTTAGCGGTAACATATATATATATATAAGCTTGTTAAAATAATTGAATTTATCACAGTGAAAAATTTGAACATAAATAAATGATACATAGGTCTGTAATTAAAAATTTATTAAATTTCAAATTTACAATATTCTTTTAAAAATATTTAGTTACAACTTAACTAAAATGTTATTTCTACCATATAAAATCACTATAAAAATTATTGCAAGTAATCAAAAGTTAAACTTTTTGATGTTTTTGATTTACATATTATATACATACTTTACTAAATTAGAAACTAAAAATTATAATTATAAACTTTACATCATATACATACATACATATATAAGTACAACAAAATTACACAAAAATAAATTCAATGTAAATATTACAGTTGTGATTCTTCATTTCTCAAATATCAACAAACTGGACAACTGTAGCAGCATCCATATCTGCCATGTTAAAAACTGATTTTCTTTGCACAATACTACTTTATTGCACTTTTAAAATTATTTTTAAATTTTATCCAATTAGCTACACTAAAAATTATTTGAGCATTTTATAAATAATTCGTTATGACTAATTTTTTTTTGTATAAAAAGATATTGGAATGTTAGAAAAAGTTTGATTTATTTTTAATCATTAATTAGGATAAAAAATCATATCAAAAGATATCTTACTTTTGATAATATTTGTCTCTAAAATTTTTTCAAATAATAAAATATTAAATATTAATTTTTTATTTATATAAAAATAGTAATTTTGATATTTAAAATGACACATAAATTGACATAAATTTGATTTTTATCTCTCTTGCATTATATAAGGAATAATTTGAACATTTTGCTGAAAAGTATTTCTTTTTTAACTATCAATGTATTACAAGCTATAGGTAATAATAGTATATACGAATTTNTCTCTAAAATTTTTTCAAATAATAAAATATTAAATATTAATTTTTTATTTATATAAAAATAGTAATTTTGATATTTAAAATGATACATAAATTGACATTATATACAAAAGTCTTAAGGCAATTATTACCTAATTACATTGGATTATTTATAAATGCCTAAACTGTACAAAATACAAAAATTATGCATAAGGTTCAAAATTAATAGTTTTCTGCTTTATCTATCATTTGTAAAACATACTTTTTTAATCTTCAATCTATACTTGTAGTAAGAAGAAATGTATGGCTTTAAATTTGTACTAAGACAATTATTATTTTCTAGAAATATCCAGATTAAAAAAAGCACTATGGATCTATAAAATAAAATAGATTGGAACACTATTTAAATAGAGAGCTTAACAATTTATTAAAATGATATCATTTGTGACTGCATATTAGTTAAATTATCACTAGTGACTATTTTGACATCACTTTCATTTTAATTAATATTTGTACTGTATTAACGTTCTCTCCCCTACTCTGTCTCCACATCTTGTAACAAAAATTAAATTTTACAACAGCAAACATACTTTTTGTTGTAATTTAAATACTGTTGTAGAACTACAACAGAATAAATGAAACCTGACCAGCAGATTATCATAATTGTCTCGTAATCATGTACGATTTTATATACAGAAAGAATTATTAAAATTCATAGAAAGAACAAATATTAACAGTTTAAAATTTTAAAAGGCACTCCAAGTATATTTACAGATTTAATTTGTAGAAATTATATAATTTTAATTAATTGCTTGGTAGAATATCCAGCGAAGATAGGATACAATAATACCTGAGGGAAAGGAGTGAAGTTGCCACAATACCTAATCAAAAATAGAATATACCAATCAGTAAATTAGAATTAAAAAGAAAACATAGAATTTTCATAATTTAAACTGTGTCAGTGACTGTTAAGTTCGATATACAATTAAACAAAATTGTAACATGTGTCAGGTGTGTATATGTTACTGAGCGTTGATGTACAGGCAACAGAACTGTCACACGTGTCCCTAAGAATGTGGGGTGAGATTGTCCCGCCTAGAAAGGGAGAAATTGTGCACTTGCCTTTTGGTATGTTGAGTCAGTGCTGACCGGGGAGCTAACCAGAGTGTATAGCTGTGTGGCTGGTCAAGAACCAGTGTTGTGATTATAAATTAATTGTTGGGTGCCTGAGTGTTGCTCGCTTGTTTGAGAAATTAAAACTTCAAATTGTGTTGTAAAATATTCCCGTTTACACAGTCTAAAAACAGTACATTATCACATATTTCTTTTTGAAATCAATGCTTTGCGACAAAGATGGGAAATTAATGACAATGCATGCCTTTTATTTCCCATCTTTGTTGCAAAGCATTGAAGAAACAATTTATTTTTTTTGGAATCACATTATATCATGTCAAAATGTTTATTTTACAGTAGTAACAACCAATATATAAATTTACCTTTAACTATGAGTCTTTAAAACTTGCTAAGGAATTTGGTGAATCTAATCCCTGTTCACTTATGGTACGTAATGGAGGGCATCTTGGTTCTGGTGAAAGTGTTTCTGGAATTGATTCGTCCGATGACGACGACAAACTTCTATTGTTATAATTAGTTATTTCATTTACCAAATCCTGAGGCAATGGAGCACCAACTGCAAGATGAAGTGCCATTTCTTGCAACCAAGTTTCTAGTTGTTCAAATGGAGGTCTAAAATGAAAAAATAAATAAAGTTTTAATAAAATTCTGAAGTATGAACTTAAATAGGAATAAATGTAATTAAACCACAAGCCTTTTTTCTGGATCCAAATCACAACAAAGAAAAACTATGGTATAAAATGACTCAGGACAATTGGCACAAAACTTTTCTTTAAATACTACTGTGTTTAAACCAAAATCATTACTTCTTGGCAAATAGTCAGGGTCAGCCTGAACTCTTCCTATTATCTAAAATGAAATATTTTGAAATGTAAATTATGAATAATTAAGTTTTGAACCAATATATTAGTTCAAAAATTAATTATTTCTAAATCAATTTTCTTACCTCACATAACACAATTCCAAAAGAAAATATATCTACTTTTTCATCATATTTTTTACCCTTCATCATTTCAGGAGCCATCCAGTATGGGTTACCTACTACAGTATACCTTTTCTTTCTTTCATACTTTTTAGTGGAACATCTTTTTCCATATCGACGTGTAGAATACTGATTGCTTTGATCACATATAATTCGGGCAAGACCAAAATCTGCTACAACAACTGTTTTATTCTAAGAAGAAAGATAAAAAAAGGCTATAATGAAATAATAATATAGATCTATCATTTAAATTTTATAAGTCTCATTACAATTAAACAACAACAAAGATTTATCCTTATATCCAGCTTTCTTAACATTTCCAATTTAACTGGCATTCTGGGGCATATGTATCCAGCAGATACATGGTGTTTTTTTTATTGAATTTCTCAAAAATAAATAACAGTTGAACTGATGGCTTTGAAGTATTCCTAAACTGATTCCTACAAAGGTTTTCAAGTTTATGACCCTTTATTCAGAGAAATTTTATTTAAAAAAAAACAATACTATACATTCTGCAATACTATTTACTGCAATACTATACATTCTATCTTTTTCTCTTGGTTTCAATGTCTGGACCAATCCCAGTTCATTTCAAATAAGTCATTACAGCTATTTTTGACAATGCAATTTTCTAGCTTTGGTGTTATCACCCTTCTTCCTCATGATCAGAGCATGATAAGAAATTTAAATTTTAATTGTTGCAAAATTGAAAGTATTATGTTCATTACATAGCAATGCCATTTAGTAATTGTTACACAAACATTTATTTGGTAATTTTATCAACATTTTTTAAACAATTAAAAATAAAATTATAGAATTCATTACTGGCAATACTAGTTTTTAATCTAAAAGAAAACATTTTTTGCAAGAAAACAATTTGTTAGTCATTTGACCCACTACTAACAGAGAAGGGAGTTTTTGAAAACAAAGTAATAAAACAAATTAGCAGTTTGTTGTCCTTCACAGTGGGGAACCAGAGTCTATTACTTTTGCAGGAGACAATAAACAAAGCTTTACTACGCTGAAGTTGAAAGATATTACAATCCTGTGAAATTGAACAAATCTGAAAGTTGAAATGATTTATGGTAAATTGAAATTTTGTAAGTTTAGTTTTTTGCATTTACAGATCAAATTACTGAAAATATAAATAAAACTCTCATTCTTTTAACCCACAGTATTTTATACTGTTAGATAGTAGAGAAAATGTAGAAATCAAAGATATAATCATAGTCAAGCATACATAATGCAAATTTTATATTTTAACAGATATGTATCTCACAGATACAATGCCCCAAGTAAGTTCTTAAAACTCTACATGCCTAAGGGAAGTTAAGTTAGTTTAAATTTTACTAAAACATAACATTAAATCTAAATAATTCTAATTTAATTTCTTTGGTGCTTTAAAAAATTATGAAATCTATTTTAATATGCTTCACCATTAAAAACATTCCATGTTCTCCTTGGAAATATATTTTAGATCAGCAGTGAACCCATGACTCATGCAACAATTTCAAGGTACAGTACAAGGTAATTACATGTAATATTAAATGTTTAGTAAGTATCAAGTTTTTATAAATTATAAAAAAACATTTGATAGATTTAAGATTCTGCTTTCACACTAAATATGCAAAAGTATTGAAAAGCTATTGTGAAAAGTCAAAGGCACAAATTAACAGATAGAATTTTAAAAAGTCATCAAGTAAAACAACAGATTTCCCATTAAATGAAATGGTTATTAACATTATAATCACATTATATAAATGAATAGATAAAAAAATGAACTTTATTTTATAGAAAAATAAATTTTTGAAAATTAAAAAACCAATTAAGCATTTTTTTATTAAATTAAATATTTTGCTCACAATTTGGAATTACTACACTTCAAATTCAGTTTTCAACCACCACAAGAAAAAGTTTACCATCACTATTTTAGATGGTCCAACCAGTACAGATTCTGTTACAAATCAATACTCATGCTGTACTTATTAACATATTAATCCTTATTTCAGTTATATGTTGCTTTTTGTTAACATATTTTAAAGATATCATTTCAACTTTCACTCTAGTCAGACAACTGTCCAGCTAAATATTTCCTTCAACCAGTTAATTTAAATTTATGTTAATTATTTTAATCATCATAATTACAAAGCAATGATTTATATATCTGGCCTTTAAAATTTAAATGAAATCTCAGAAATCTGAAATAACTACCGTTCTAATAAATTCAGATAAACACACTATATTTGTCCTGAGAAATTGAAACATTAAGTGTAAAATATACAACTTTCCTTTCTAAATTTTGTATTATTGTTACTGATGATGACAAATGATGATAATTTTGGTTTATAAAAAAGAAAATTTATTTATAATAAAATATAAAAAATTGTATAAATATAATTATACACAAAGTATTACCTCTCTTACTAAACAGTTATGAGAATTTAAATCCCTATGAATAATATTCATGGAATGAAGATAAGCCTGAAAAAAATAAAATAAATATTAATAATAAATACTTTTATTTATTATAATTTATACCTGAAAATTTTATTTTTCATTTATCATAAATTGAACAATTAAAACAGCAAGGCCGTATTTGGGGCAAGACTATGTCTTGGAGACTCACTACTAAGCGGAATCACTTTGACGCTCAAGGCTGGTCTTGTCCTCATTCGCCAATCTTTGGCATTGCTGGTTTTGAGCGCAATTTTTCAAACTGCTGGCCATGACCACGAGGTTGTCCACAATGCATTTTCGGTGAAAGTAACCTATACAATTCTCAACGCTACATGTCGCCCCAAGTTGAATTTTTGTTCATGTCTAACAAAAATTTCTTGTTTTTGAAAAAAATAATCTTGGCTATCATATCATCCAAAATTATTTTTTTATTTTGCACAAACAATATATATATATTAATAAATGTAGAAAAAAACCAAATTATATTTCAGAAGTTAGTTTTAATATAAAATTGTAACAACTAGCACCATCTACTTTGAAAAAAGGTTCCAATGCTGAAACGAGATATTGCAGGTCAACCGGTCAAGGTCAGCATGTCACAACCAGAGATATGGCGGTAATAACATGGGACAGGTAAATGGGTTTTTTCGAAGATTCATTTGTCAAAATTTGATTTCTCATTTTGAACTTCCCAACACACGTGTTTGTCAAAATTCAATTTCACAACATTTGCATTCCCAACGAGCAATGCATGCACAAATCTCGCACTACTGCCTGTTTGTAGAGAGTGTCGCCATTTTGAATTTTATTTTGACTCGGTTCTCGGTCCCCCGAGTACCGAGAGTTTAGTTTTTTTATGCGCGCATGATTTGGCCAACTAATTAATACTCTGTGCCAAATTGCAACTCCTAACATGTACTCCTTCATACCTCTAAGTTGGTTACCCAGCAGGCAGTACAATTTTATAAACGACATAGTCTTGTCAAAAATTAAAATTTAATAATGTTTATGACAGCTTACAAAAACAAATATTTTAATAACTTGTTTTGCAAAATTTAATTACCATTTAATATTAGTATGTTTTTTAATTTATACATTTTTAGTTATAAATTTTATTTGTACTAGATAATAAAACAAAAAAGTAGCAGCACAAGAAGTTGGTGGTACAATGAACATCCAGCTCATAGCATGCTAGGTTTGACTTGCAACATCACCAAATGCTTCATGCTAGTTCTTGTGAGATTGATCTCCTGGTGTATATAAAACATTAGAGATTTAGGTTATGGAACCTTCAAGCAGAGTTTTACATAGTCAAACCAAAGTCAGAGTATAAGTAGGAGAACATCTAGCCTTTCCAACAATATATTACACAATCAATGAAAATAAGCAAATATGGCAACCTTAGTAACTTTAATCATGAACTGATAGGTCATTCCATCTTTGAAATGGCAATAATCCTAGAATTCTCAAGGACAACAATATCAAGTCTACTGGGCTTATACCAGCACACAGCAAACAAACATTGGCTACCACCATTGATGAACAAAGGATGGCTTAGAACTAACTGTTACTCAAAAGACTTAATACAACTGAATATTTATAAACTTTTCCCTCCATAAAAAAAATCTTAAAAATTCAATTGCAAAATTATAGCACATCTTAAACATGTTTTAGGTATTGTATTTTGCTGATTCTATTTTATTATTGCAAGCTTCTAATTTTTCAGTAGAACTAAATCTACTTAAATAATTTTCTGTTGGATTATTCATCTTACTGACAAGGAACAATATTTTCTGGTTATTATAATTTGAGACTGTTCACCTTTTTAAAAAAATAACATACCCTATTTAATAATACAAGGATTGGTTGAAAAGTAATGCACAGTTACACCTAATGCAAGAAGAAAACATCATACAGAGCAGCATGTGTTGCCATGTGGTAGCTACATTCCCACACCACATCAGAAATATAACAATTTGTTGAATTCCACTCACTTGTCCTTTGTCAATAGCTGTTGCCCATGGAGTCAAGTGTTCCTGCTATGTTGATATGTTAAAACAATGCACAGCAATTGAATTTTTAAAAGTAAATCCTAATGGATTCACTTGTTCTGCTGTTAAAAAGTCGCTAATGGCATTCATTGACATCTACAAGCTGTTTATGCTTATAAAACTATTGACTGAAGTACTGTGAATAGGTGGGCAATAACATTTCATGCACTGGGAGTTGGTAAAGTAAATATTGAGGATGAACCTAGCAGTGGTTGACCAGTTTCTGTGACTGATGAGAAGCTTGTAAAAAAACAAATCCAAAGCAATTGTTGCATCATGTAATAACACATTACCCAGCTAGACATATTTAAAGATCAAGCAATTGGATTATTGTAAAATTCGTTCATGGTAAGTATTGTGCAAACTTCACAGAAAAGAGTGAGAAATTATTTGACTGTGACATCATCACAATGCACTAATTTTAGTAGTGTCTTGCTCCTGTACATCATACTTTTCCTGTTAACAATGAAGTCATGCCAGTCATATATTTAACTCCATTTAGGAGAAAATTTTTGAATTGAAATAATGTGACTTCCAGCCCAAAGTGGAAGTCCATATATAGTTAATCCAGATAATGAAAGCGTAGTGGAAAGAGACTCCTAAGCTTTCCATATTCTGTCTTGACTTTCCTCTAGCTAACACCATTCTTAAAATTAAAGGATGACAGACAGAGAGACAACAGTGGAAATTTATAGGTCTACAATTTCAAAATTGCAACCAAACAAATGACAATGAAAACAATGTTGCAAACAATTCTGAAACATGTGACAGGAGACAAAAGTTCAGTGCATCATTATGACCCAGAAGAAAAAAAGACAAAGCATGGAATACTGGCATTGCATGACCCGAGAAATTCAGACAACCCTCTGCTAAAAAAATTATCTTGACTATTCTGAGATGTCAAACATGTACACAATGAAGTTCTTGGCAGTGGAATGACTGTGAATTATGCACAATACATAGAGACCTTAAAACATTTGAGATGTGGTTGTTGTGTTAGAAAATCCAACTGAGCTGATAACCTTGCAATGTGATAACATTCAGCCACACATCATGCAATATTATAGAGGCTCTTGTGCAGTTGAAATTTGAATCCATTCTTTAACCTCCATACTCATTGGATTTGGCATTGTGCAATTTTTACTTCTTCCAAAGTTTAAAGAGGGACCTTAAGGGCATTCATTTCACTAAGAGTGAAGTGAAGGCTGCATTGAAGTCATGAATCAAGGAAAGACTGCAGAATTCTTCATTGATGGGATGAAAAATTGGTTCACCACTGGGAGAAACGTAGAACTGTAAATGGTGGCTATGTTGAGAAGTAAATGGTTCTTATAGCCAATAAAGTATACTTTCTGGCCTTTTTTTTATTTCATATCTTTTAATTTGTGAGTTATGAGAAGTGTGCATTACTTTTCAGCCAATCCCATAATAAACATTATAACAATGAAATTCTAATCCCAGTTGTTTTTAAATTTTTTCTCTCATAATATGAGAGAAAAAATTTAGAGGATATGGCTATCTAAAAGACATATTGTCTTTTAGATAGCCATATCCTCTAAAAATTAACAATACTGAAAAATTTTAAGTAATGAATAATGGTTTTATATCCTTATTTGATTTTACAGAGAATTATAGATAATTAATTAATAAAATGCTTAAACAAAGCAATTTAATATAAAACCAAGAAAGCAGTTCCATGGTGTAAGTTAAAAATTGGACCATATTGATACAATTGTATAATATGTTTAACAAAATTCAAAAAATTAATCACATCCGTAGCAAAATTATAACAAATTTCCAAATATATGTTTTAAATCAATCATATAATTTTCATGTGTTTAAAATGAACTAAAAACTTTATTTCATTATTTGCAAATCTAATTTCTGTAATTTATATAATTTCTGTTTATTATTTGTTTTTTTATAATAAATTTCATTATTAGTAAGATATTTAATAGCAATAACTGATTTATAGTCAATATATATCATTAAACTTAAACTGAATACTAAAATTTTAANTAACTGATTTATAATCAATATATATCATTAAACTTAAACTGAATACTAAAATTTTAAAATAAATTTTGCATATTACCATTCCCGATGCAATATCTCTTGCAAAATTCACACGCTGTTCCCAAGGCAATGTTTCATTTAAATTATGAATGAGTTCCTTTAATGTTCCACCACTTATGTATTCAGTCACCAGGTGAAGTTTCTTATCTTTATATAATACTCCGATGAAGTGTAGAACATTTTCATGGTTTAATGAACGAAGGACAGCTACCTCTTTTAAAAAGTTCTTTTGTGCTTCTTCATCTACCCTGTACAGTTCTTTCAATACCATTACCTCCCCAGTATCTCTGTGAGTTATCTGTTTTAAAAAAATTTATTAACAAAATTTGTTATACAATTATTAACAAAACTTTATTCTTATTTAATAAAGTTTGGATTGAAATAAATATGTTGTTTACATACCAATCAAATATTAAAGCATAACTATTAAACTAATATTTGTATAGTTAAAAATAAACAGACTTAATTTTGAAAAACACATGATACATGAAAATATTTATATTATTTAAAATGTAATAAATTAATATTCAATTAGCATTAACACACACAAGAGTGCAACATTATTAGAGCTAAACCAAATATTTGATATTGATATCAGAGTTGATACTGAGATTCATTTGATATATCAATAATAAATAAACTTCAATAAATACCATAAAATATCACACATCAAAAATTATCAAGTACTAATAATACCAAACACCAACATTCAGTATTTATCTACAATATCAATATCACAAACATTTGCCAATTTCAGTTTGATACATTTGTTATTAGCACAGCACTAAACATTGTCATATCAAAATTCAATATACAAAATGCAAAAATATAATTACCTGATACACTTGACCAAAAAAGCCTTTTCCNATTAAACTAATATTTGTATAGTTAAAAATAAACAGACTTAATTTTGAAAAACACATGATACATGAAAATATTTATATTATTTAAAATGTAATAAATTAATATTCAATTAGCATTAACACACACAAGAGTGCAACATTATTAGAGCTAAACCAAATATTTGATATTGATATCAGAGTTGATACTGAGATTCATTTGATATATCAATAATAAATAAACTTCAATAAATACCATAAAATATCACACATCAAAAATTATCAAGTACTAATAATACCAAACACCAACATTCAGTATTTATCTACAATATCAATATCACAAACATTTGCCAATTTCAGTTTGATACATTTGTTATTAGCACAGCACTAAACATTGTCATATCAAAATTCAATATACAAAATGCAAAAATATAATTACCTGATACACTTGACCAAAAAAGCCTTTTCCCAAAAGTTTCCCTTGTACAAGATCAGATGCACGGAATATTCTGTGAGGTTTTGGCTCAACTCTAAATGATTTCGTTCTACTTAAATCATAAGGAAGTCTGCTTGAAGATGAAGATTCACTATCAATAATATAACAATACAATTCAAAATTAATGTTTATATATTTTATTATTTTAATATGAAACATTTTTTACCATATTTCCTTGCATTAGGTAATCTGCAGGCATAAAGTGAGATTGACCAGAATGCCAGGAAACCCTATTTTATATGGTTACTAAATTAATTAGAAGAAAATCTAACTGAAATTTTTTATTTTATACTACTTTTCAAAAAGTATTTCTATCCTATCAAAACAGAAAATATATCATATGTGTCATCAAAATTGTTCATATAGTAATTAGTACAAACAAATTGTATACTTTCAAATAATAGCAAGAGTATTATGTGTATATCTATTAAGTCATCAAGAATGAAATTTGTAGGTAATAATATTGCCAACCGTTAAGTCTGATCCATCTCAGAGTGCCTATGAATTATCGTTGAGGTTTGGTGTTAGCAAACAAATAATATTAACTTATTTAGCTCAAATTGGTAAAGTGAAAAAGTTTGATAAGTGGATTCCACGTGAACTAAATGAAAAACAGAAACAAAAGCATTTGGAAGCTTGCTTGATGTTGCTTTGTCATCACAAATCTGACACATTTTTGAATCAAATTGTCACTTGTGATGAGAAATGGATCCAATATGACAATCGCAAACATTCAGCACAGTGATTGGATGGGAATGAATCACCAAAACACACTCCAAAATGCAATATTCATCAAAAGAAGCTGATGGTGAGTGTTTGGTGGTCTAGCACAGGTGTGATCCATTATGATTTCATGAAACCTGGCTCATCAATCACAGCAGAAATATACTGCAACCAAGTGGACAAAATGATGCAAAAAGTTAAAGAAAAACAGCCTAGATTGGTCAACAGATCAACTCCTATCTTATTGCATGATAACAATAGACCAAACACTGCACAAATGACTGTGGCAAAATTACAGAAATTGGAGTTGGAACTTTATCATCATCCTTCATACTCACCAGACCTAGCCCCCACTGACTACCAGTTCTTCTGCAATTTGGACAACTTTTTAATAGGAAAACAATTTAATTCCGACGATGCTGTAAAACTGGCCTCCCGGGAATTCATTGACTCTCGTCCAGCAGGGTTTTATACCACCAGCCTGAACAACCTGCCACTTAAATGGCAAAAGTGTATAGACAATATGGGTGCATACTTTGATGAATAAAATAATTCCTTACATTTGTAAGTTATCAACCAACTTTGCCTTTTTTTCCACAAATTTCATCCTTGACGACCCAATATATTATGAAACAGAATAATGCTTTATCTAGTCATATTTTAAAAAAAATAAATTATTAAATTATTTTGAAAATATTAATGACATACAATTTTATTGGTCTCAACAATCTTGCCAAAATCCAACTTATTAATTGATTGCTTGTATTAGGAAACTAAAAGACTGATTATGTTATTAAAAACTAATAATTGCGAATTTTCACCAGTCTTCAAAACAAATTTATTATATAGTTAATGAAACAATCAAACTGCTGAAAACAATGAGTTATTATATCATACACCATACAATCCAAATTTAGCATCAAATGACATTTCATATCTTAAAGAAATAGATCAGCCTATTGTTTTGGATATGATGATGATATGAAATATATTGTAAAACTAAAGTCAGCAAAGAAAAAAACAAGACTCTCTGCTCTGTGAGCACCAAGAGAATCTTTCTATCAAACCCACTGTAGGTTTTGCCAGGGTCACAATGGCATGGCCAGCTATTCAAAATAGACTACCCTTCAAAATATTCTTGGGGTTTTTCAACCTGACTGGATTTGTTTCCAGAGCAGTGAGTTAACACCTTAACTACTTGGCACCCAGTTGACATTGGTAAGGTCAGGGGTGCACAACCTGCGGCCCGCGGGCCACTACGGCCCCCTATCAAGGTTTATGCGGCCCGCGGATGGTACAGGCCAAATCCCTTCTTTCNTTGGTAATGATGAGGATCTTTCTTTGCTTCCCTTTCCAAACATGGTATGTATGCGAACAAGCTTTTTCGCTTATGAATTTAAACAAGTGCCAAACACGGAACAGGTTAACCAACGAGAATTTGGAAAATTTGCTGGTTGTTTCAACATCTGCCATTACGCTAGACATCAAGAAGATTGCTGCCAGCATCCAATCTCATCCATCGCATTAATCACTTGGAGGTCCGGCCCCCAGTCAGTAAACTTAATCCTAATTTGGCCCTTCTTCAGAAAAGGTTGTGCATCCCTGGTAAGGTTATCACATGTTGCAACAAATGTCTTAAATTATCAAAGGGATTATGAAAAAATGTATGTTGCACATTTTTGTGTGATGTTCGTTTGCAGAATTAATTAATTCCTTTTATATATTATGCATTACAATCAAAAATAATACTGTAAGCCATCTTAATAGTTGATCTGTTAATATAACAGATCAACTATTGACTAGAACTAGTTCACATTACTGAGAAATAACCAATATTTAGATTTAACTATTGTTTTTTTCTAATAGTGCACAAATTTATTGGAATTTATGGAGTTTGTCTATATCATGATAATTTTTATTGAAACCAGAGTATTTAAAACAAAAAATAATATGATTATCAGATTATTTTTCGTTCTTACTGGATATTTTCCTTTAAATGCCTTTGTTTTCTTTATTGACATTTTCATGTTATAGTTATTTCAAATTTTTTTGCAGTTTAAAAATAAATGTCTGTATTCATCCTGTTTCCTTTTCAATAATTTGAAGTAAGTTGTTTAGATATATTCTGTTTATTTAATTGTATTCCTGGATACACAATTAATTTCCATATTGTATTAGATAATCAATATGGTCCTCCAGATTGAGATTTTGTGTAAGGATTACCAAATAAAACATTAGTATACTCATAAATAGGCCTTGGATTTAAGGAAAAGTCATACTTTTTTTATGAGTCCAATTGAACTCCTGACTTCACAGAGACATGTTTCAGGTCATGTTGAGTATAAATGAAAAGCTTTTATAGGTCTTATAAAGTCATATTTTGGCCAAAATTTTGGGATAGGTCTTTTTTAAACAAAAATATGGTATGACATCTATTTTTTAATTTTTGTTTTGGGAATTTTGTAGCCTTTACCACTACATTTTGAAATTGTCAAGTTTTTTCCAATTTTATCTACCGTTGTCACGTCATGATACTAGGGGTTGGCTTGCTTCTAGGGTTAGCTTTAAACAACAGAAGTTTTGGCACGTTTTCAAAAGAGAGACCTATAAGGACGAAACTGTCACTTCTACTTTCAGTAAATGCTAATTTTTTTAAAATTTCACATACCTTCAATTGTATATGTCCACTACTGGCAAAGTGGATAAAATCTCTGAACACTGGTAGTTGGTAATGTATTCATGCCTTGCCAATGGGCTGGCCATGTGGCGTTTTCCAGGTTTACTTCACATTAGTAACACCGAAATAGGGGCCAGTTTCCCATAAAAGACCTCCAAGGAGTCATTCCCCATCAGCAGATTGCCCATATGTTATGTTGCTAAGATCGAATAAAACCAAACCAAACAATTGTATACTTTATGACAGATAACCCAACTATGTAAGAAGGATAATTATACAACTTTTTAGAAAAGCAAATCTTAAATCTCAGTTTGGAAGACTGCTGGCTGTAATTACACAGCTGGAAACTGTGGGGATTCAACTGTGTGATGCCCTCAAGATTGTAGCTGATACCCAGGCATAGCAAGACAATTGTCCAGTAGCACAGATCATTTCTAGAAAGCTTGAAAGATTTTTTTCAATGAACAAGGGATTTAAAACCAAGAGGAAAATTGAAGCCATTTTTTAATGGAGAAGTAGCTACTTTGAAGAGGACAAATCTGAGCTCTCAAGCAGTGACATATATCCCAGACTTTCAGATAATTCACTCTTCCATATATAATACTTTGATATTCCTAAGTCACTTTTTCTATATCAATTTTGTACATCTTCAGCCACCAGACAAAAATTGCAAGTTATCATTTAGTAGCACTTTCTCCCAGTTTTAATTTTAATGATTTTAAAATCAATTGTTACAATATTTTCTAGTATTTTCTTTTTAAGATTTTAGTATTTTTAATAATGTTTTATGCATTTTAATATACTTAATATAAAAAAAAATAAAACTTTCTATCTTAATGTAAGATTTTATAATTTTTCATTTTCTCTGGGATTGAGACATCTTTTATAATACACAATTCCATTGTTTGACTTTTGGAATTTGACAATTTTAAAGAACACAGTATGTCTGAAACCAGATTGCTCATATCAGTATAGTCCAAATAAAATTTTGAAAATTCGGTAATCTTTATTTTATTAAACAAGAATTATGATAACCTTATAATCTCAAATACAAATAGGCACTAAATATATGATATTTACATATATTAACTTGCTATTTTATTTAAAACTCCATTAATGTTTTTAAAAATTCTATTTCAACTGGTAGTATTTAAATTTTAAAATTCTTATAACACTTTAAAAATAGTATTTTGAAATAAATGTAATTTTTCACAGTATATTCATAAAAGTAATTTTCAAAATTTCAAATTTCTAAAACAGAAATACATACCTGGCTAAAAGTTTTGGTAATGATGAGGATCTTTCTTTGCTTCCCTTTCCTTTGCGTAACTGTCGTGATCTACCACCACTTTCTTCTCGTTTTTTATAAATTCTTTCTTTATCTAATTGTATATGCTGTTGTTGAAAAGGTAAAAGTCTTTTTTGTTGCATAGCATTTGGATCATGTTCTATTGTCAACTGTAAAACTTTATTTGTTGATCGTATTAGACCTTCAATCTATTAAATGTTTAAAAATAGCAAATATAAATTTTCAATTGAAAAGAACTATATATATATATATTGATAAAATAATAAAACACTCAATCATATATAGTCAATTTTCAAAACCAGAATTCTTTTTACATCATAAGTAATAAATATCAATGATCTAAAACTGCCATAAAACTTAAATGATATGAGATTTTTACATTTCTTTTCTCCAATGTGACAAAATAAATAAAAGTAAGAATTATATAATTGTACAGTACATTTTTGTTTTTACTACTGTATATTATCATCAATAGGTGAAAATTAAAATCTCAACTATAATATATTTTACATTTAATAAATACTGTACAAATGATTTTTCTCCATTATTTACTAAATACAAGAGTTGTTAAGTAAGAATCATTTTGTCATAAGGTGATAATTTATTGTAACTCAACATCCTGATTTTTACAATGAAAATATGCCTTAAACTATTTTTCAACAAAATTCTGGTTGACATCAGGAGACAAGTTTGACAATCTCCTCAGTAAAAAACTCTATTGCATGTTCCTTGAACCAGTTGGTGACAGTCTTGTGGATGTCATCATCAGTCAGCATGCTTTTTCTATTCAAAAATTCAATCTGGACTGTATGGTAGATGTGGACCATCCACCATATAGTCCAGACTGAACAATACTTCCCACTAAAACTTCTGCAACTGTTTTTTGTGTTTTGAGTGACATGAGAATGTGCATTATAATGGAGCTTGTTTTCCCTTCACTGAATAATCAACACCATTTTGGCACATTTGCTTCATTCATTACACCTCCACATACTTCAATTACCTGTCGATGAATTTCAGCTGGCCAAATGTTTTGCATTTAAAAAATGAATCATCAACTGCACCTTGCAATTTGTGGAATTGACAATCAACATTGTTAATGAAATGCTACTAAGAAATTATGTGTAATCACTGAAGAGCACAGAGCTGATTGATAGGGTCATAGACATGTTAAAGCATGTTTCCCACCAAATGGCAGTCCAAAGCATTGACTTGAGTTGTTAGTATATGCAAACAATTCTTACTTTAAAAATGACCCTCATATAAATGAATAATAAGTAATTATTATTATTGTTTAATTTCTAAAGATTTTAAAGATCTCTTGCTCTCAATGTGCAAGTTTTTCATTTTTAATAACTTTTTTAAACTTTGACATTTTGAATATATTTTAGTGTAACAAAATTTCACTATAGTAAATATATTTTGATGATACCTACAATTTTGTTATAACAACATTTTACTGTATTAATAAATACTGCTATAGTAACTGCTTTGCATTAGTATCTCAAATTTGGTAGTTTATTATATTCTTAATTTATTTAATTTTAAACATATATCATTCAACATGAAACTTGTCTCCTATCAAATATGTATTTTAAAAATGGAGAAATTTTATGTATGTTTCCATATATTAAAAATTCTACTAATTGAGTGGAGCATAAGCAAAGTTCTTCATAAATCAGGAAGTGTTTTATGTATAATTGAAGTTTAAAGCAACTGCATGCTCACCACACAATATTTTGCAAATATGTACAACTCAGCAAGATCAATGTTGTGACAAGACCAGAATTTTGAATTTCAATCATGTAAAGTCTTTGGGCTGAATAAAATATAAATGAATTTTAACCATGTATATAGAATATACTTGTCCCAAAATGATAGCAATATCTACTTCAACAGTTAAATTGCAATTAATAAGCAATATAGCACACAGATGGTATAAAATACAGGACAGTAGTAGATTAGGGTAAATTTTTACAAAATATAATTCTGGAATATATGATAAAGGTTTTATTGTGAAAAGAGGAAAATCACTTTCTCAGTTTAAACAAGGTCAAATAACTGAACTGTACAAATTAAAACTTTCAATGAGGGATTTTCTAGAAAATTGAATCATTCTCATAAGTGACAAATTACATCAGTTCTAATCAAGAATATCAAACAAAAAAGCCATATGGAAAATCCCTGTACTGAATTCCCATCAAAAAAAAGAATAATTTGCAGAAAAATTAGCACTTCTACAATGAGTCAGAGGCAACTTGCATCTTCTCCAGCCATAAATGTACCAAAATCAATAGTATATAGAGTTGTCAAATCCTTATTCATCTACAAAATAAGAAAATGAATTCTTAATAAGTGATAGTTACCAATAACAATTATTATTGTGAAACAATGAGCAGTGGTTTTATTTGTAATAATTAATATAAACACTAAAATCATGTGGTTGAGATTAAAGGATGATCTCAATTAATTCATCAACCACTTATTATTGAAACCTTAGTGCTTTTAGAGAGCTGTTTTATTCAATTACATACTTCTTTTTATAATATGCATTTTGGCCAAATTACTAGTTTGGCCCTCTTCAGTTGTACTGTAAATTAAAGTACATAAAAGTTACAATTATATTTATAAATTATTCTAAGGAATATTTTCACAAAATTTTATGATATTACTTAGCAAATGTTTTTATATGTAAAAAGTTTAATTGTATCAGCTTAATTTTTTCTTTTTTTATTAATAATGTTTTCAGTTCTATTATTTACTAGGATACATCAAAATTAAATAACTCTTTTAGTTTTTTATATAAATATTTTTTAACAATTATAGGGTGACTTACATTTTGGATTTTTGTTATATTTTTAAAAATTTATTTTCAAGTAATTTGCCAAAATGCATATTATAAAAAAAAGTATGTTATTGAATAAAATATCTTTCTAAAAGCAATAACTGTCCACTAAGACATCAACAGTAAGTGGTTAATGAATAAATTGAGATCATCCCATAATCTCAACCACACAATTTTAGTGTTTATATTAATTATTAGAAAAATTCTGCCTCTAAATAAGAGCCACAAAGACATGAACTAAATATAACATGACATGGAATGATAAATGGTAACAAGTTATATTGATGAGAAGAAATTCAACATGGATGGACAGATGATTGGAGAAGCTATCTGTATGATATTAAAAGAAATGAATTAATTCACTCATGACAACATCAAAGTGTCAAAAGTATTATGGTGTGGTGTGCATTTGGATGAGGTAGTACAACAAATCTAGCTTCTATCTCTGAAAGTATTTATACTGTAGGATATCAAACAAGTACTAGATGTGCACCAAATGCCATTTGAAGAAAAAAATTAGAGGAACTTTTTCCACATTCAACAAGATAATGCATCCACTTATAATGCAAAATAAACTTAGGTGTGTTTTTGTAAATGATGTCATATTATTGACTAGCCCCCATGTTCTCTTGGTCTTAATCCTATAAAAAATATATTTTTTATTTTAGGAAGGTAAGTATACAGGAATGGAAAGCAATATATATCAGTGGAATCATTAAAAATGACAGTAAGTGATGCTTGCCACAAAATCACAGATGAGGAGAAGAAAAATCTTATTAAAAACAATGCTAGATAGAGTTTACAAAGTAACGAATAAACAAGGTAAACTTATTGCTTATTAATAATAAATAAAATCACTTATTTAAATATTGAAGTGGCTCTATCATCTTGGGACAAGTATATCCTACACAACACTGTTAAAATTCATTTACATTTTTATTTTATTACTATGTTTTGATAAAATTGTTGTTTTACAATATCATAATAAGCCAATAATCAATTCCTATCTACTGTTTTATAATATGCTTATAATTTCTTTATTAATGTCCATTATTTCACAGTGTTCTATCATTTCAGAACAGACTATATATATAATGCCAGAATTTTGAAATTCAATATATGGGCTGAGATGACTGAAGTCAAAATTTATCATGCAAACTCTACGGGACAAATGCCAGTTGTAAACTGGTTGCCCACTACATGTCAATCAAGTTTACAATTGCTGTCAATTTACATTGATCTCTACAACAATTTTTTTTTATTTTGCTCTTTATATGGGAATTTAATATGCACAATGTTGTGACAAAATCAATTTTTCAAAACAAGCACTGTGTGTATTTTAACTGTTTGCTGGGATTGCTAGGTTGCTGGCCACAGTGTGAATGTTTTAAATATTTCTTGACAGTTATGACGATGGACATGAATGTCCTACCCAAAGATTTAAACTGTTTTAAATAGAACAGTAGAAGCATCTTGCCACACTTATGCTTTTGTGTCAACCAAAACAGAAAAACCTACGCTGCAGAGCTTAGTTTTGTTTTCCTAGAAAAATACCTAGTTAATATTTAATTTTAATCCATACTAAAATAGAAAATTACCTCTAATAATGAATGATCTTTTACAGGTGTACCATTTACTTCAAGTATTCTATCACCAATATGAAGTGACATAAGATCTGGATTCATATCTAAACTGAACATAAAAGATAATTATCTCAATAATTAATTATTGTTAATCAAAAATTAAGTATTAATAGACATTTTCATGTAAAGAAAAATATGCTTATTTCAACATTTTTCAAATCTTAAGTTACAGCAGAAATATAAAACATT
>NW_019385191.1:0-19256 GCF_000671375.1 Centruroides sculpturatus
TGTATGTATTTCTACTCAATTGTAATGTTCCCAGGCTTTTGTGTAGCGTGTGTGGTATCACATCTATACAGGAGAGAATGACAGGTACAATAAGCACCCTATCCATCCTCCACAGATGCCTTATTTCCTGGGCGAGTTCTGTGTACTTGCTAATTTTTTCAGTGCATGTGTTTTGTACATTGTGAGTGTGTGGAATGGCTATGTCTATAATGTTTGTGATTTTATTGTGTTTGTCAATGAGTGTGATGTTTTTTATTATTATTATATGTTTGTTTCTCACAATTTGACCAATAATTTTGATTGTTTGATGAAAACCAAGCCTTGTTTTCTTATTGTTGATCAAGGTTGAGGAATCTGAACGATGTGGCATGCTTGCAAAACAACGCCCTCTTTGCATTTCTGGTATAAGGTCAACAGTTAGTAGCAGTTTCTTTAGATACACAGTTAATATTTTTGGAATTAGAGCTGCTGCTGATATAATTATTGATATTATTAGAACTTCCTTTTGCTTCCAAAGTCATTGAACTTTGTTTCTCAGTGATTGATATGAGAATTTTTGTTTGTTCTACTAAGTTTTCAGTATTAGGTATTGACACTAACAAAATAAGTTTTCCTTGAAATTATATTGACAACAACAGTATCAGGTTTATTATAATCAATTGATTTGTCTGCTATTAGTTGTTTATCTCAGTATGATATTGCTGATTTGTTTTCAATCACTGTAGGTGGGTTGAATTTGTAGGAAGGTGCCATATTACTAAGCAGTTTGAATTTTTTTGCAAGTTGTTAACCAAATTATTAAAATAATTTATCATGCGCAAGCAGAATATACTATGAGACAAGTGCTTGGCATCCAGAAATAATATGTTGAGTTATTTCATTGGCCAATTTGCATGCCAACATTTGCCATCAATATTTTCTTTCAATATAATTTTTCAGTAATATTTTGTTGTTATTGATTGATCTTGAATGGCACATGCAAATCCTTTAGTTTCAGTGTGGATGCTTGATTTTTACAGCCGTAATGTAGAGTTTTTAATATCAATTTTTGTGTCGTAATAAATGTGGAAATTGACCATATAGTGGTGTGAGGCTCTAGACAGGTCCGAACTTTACTGAAATTCGCATTAAAATCATTTATTTTTAAGGACAAAATTATCTTTTTTGAGAAAAAAATAGAAGTTACAAATAGTTTTTCTTAATGAAAATGACGCAAACTTTTAAGAAATTTTAAACAAATAGAACAATGGAAAAGTGGAGATCGACTATCTCCAGATGGGAATCAAATTAAACTTCAATTTTGATCTCTCCCACATCCCCGAAAGGTTTCGAATTGTCATCAGGTGATGAGGAGAGAGACCAATCAGAAAGTAGAATCAGAGGAAAATGGATAAAACCAAAGAATTCAAAGACGTGACGGCTTCTTCTCCTGAAAGTTCCAAGTGGCAGATCTATTGTGTGTGTGTCTCGTGCCCATTTTCGTCTCCTCTCCCGACCTCGGATCGATATCTTTCCATCAATGGAAGTTGACCCATCGTCCCGGAGTTGTTGAGACGTCAATGGAATTGGTCATTTGCGAACTAAGGACACTCCTTCAAAATAGGACTATCTTGGAAAGGAGAGGAAGACCCAGAGGCCACTGCCAATGTAGAACTTCCAAGATTGCGGAAATCTTGTAAGCTTCTTTTGTTTCAAATAAATGGTTTCTTTTAACAGTAGAGTCTGTCTCAGTGCCGATCACTTACATATGACCCTTCACGACTGTTTGACCCTCTTGACATTTTTGCACCCTGTCAGCAACCTTACAGTGACATTTCAAGCCATTTATTATGTTTGTTCTCTATTGAAATTTCAATTTTGGTGACATTTCCACCTAGATTTAGCATGGTAATTTTATCATCTAGTGAGTAATTACTTTGTGTAAATTCATTGTTGCTTTCTGTGAAAGACTTTCATAATTTTTCAATTTGTGAGTAAGCCAAATATTTTATGTCGATCAATTTTCATCTGCCTTTACATCTTGGTATATATAATCTATCCACACAACTTTTAGGATGGTGTTTACAATATTTTATCATTATTTTTCTTGTACATCCATTTAGCTCTTTCAAATCTGTATCACTCCACTTTAAGATGACAAATGTGTGTGTGTGTGTGCACTGGTATTGCCCATGTATTCATTGCCAATATTGCAATTGCAGGCATTGAGTTCTGTTTTTAATAAAGATTTTAAATGGTTTCCATATTTTTCTTTGAAGAGCTTTTTAAGTTCTGTATGATTCAGATCTATTTTGCAATATTTCCAGATATTTGTAAGTTTGATGTTCTTGAATGAGTTTATAATGTTGTTCATATCAATGTTGTAATTTGTTCCATTTGAAAAAACCTGCCCTTTTTTTACGTGTAACATTACACATGTTTCAACTCAGTGTCATTCTAATATCTTGACTGTAATATGATGTTATGCATATAAACTTGTCTAGTTGTTTTGGTGAAGCTGAAAAAAGTTTGACATCATCCAAATACATTAAATGTGATATTTGTATATTTTGTCTTACATTTTTTTAAAGTATAATCTTTCTTTTGATTGTTTAGTTGTTTTGACAATGGATTTAATGTTAGGCAGAATTATAATGGGCTCAATGAATCACCTTGAAAGATGTCCCTGTTTATATCAATATCTTTAGTTGTACAAAATTAAAATGTGGAAACACATCATTGTTTCATTATAACAGACAAATAATTAATAGTAGTGTCATCAATTTTATAGATTTTGAGTATTTCCAATAGTCACGAATGAGGTATTGAGTCAAAGGCTTTTTGGTAGTCTATATAAGCCATTGATAAATTTTGATTTTCTTCTGGCATGATTCAATATAAAGCTATTAATAGTCGATTTTTCCTTGCAACCCATAGAGCACTTGATACAACTTTTTTGTTGAGTGAGTATGTTTGATTCTATATGTTTATATATTTTATGTATTGTTAGTAAGCAGTTAATTTGACAATAATTTTTTTGAATTGCTTGCATCTCCTGATTTGTAGATTACATATGTAATTCCATGTGAGGTAATTTGGTATAATATTATCATTTTTGTGTCATTTAAAAATGTTGTAATCAAATATTTGTGAGCACTTGTAAATTTTTTTTCTGCCAGAAATTTACCATCAACTCTTGAGGCTTTCCAGTTCTGTGTTTTATTTATAGCTTCTTTTAAGTTGTCTTTAGTTATATTGCATTCAGGCATTGAGCAAATATTTTCAGTATTAGCTTTTCACTTAATATCCATTCTGCCTGTACATTGCATTGTACTGATGATCAATTATTTTTCTAATACTCAAGCAATTTTTCTTTGTCTATAGAATTTTCTGATCTCACTTGTTTTACTATATTCAATGATTTGTAAAATTTTCTATGATTATAAAAGCATATTTTGTTGTTTTCTCTTCATACATTTGCAATATCTTGTGAGTCTAGTATCTTTTGCCTTCAATTTTTGTTTTAGGGTGTTTATATAATCTTGAAGTATATGATTTGTATTTTTATCAATTATTTTAAACTTTAATTTTTAATATTGGTTGTAGTTTGGCTTTCAATGCATATGATCATTTTGTTTTGCACATATACTGTTATTTGACCAATTTGGCTTCTTATATTGTTAGATTTTTTTAAAAATCTTATTAAACATGATAGTTTTTGCAGCTTATTTATTTTTTGTATTTCATTTTTGTGTCAATTAATCAGTTATATTTATTTTCAAAATTTCCATAATTGTTAATCCACCACAATACACGTAGCCCTCTGTTTACACCAGCTCAATTTACACCAATTCACAATAACACCGCTGTGCAATTCGCCGTTTTGCGGTGTAATTCCCCAATTTTCCCTATGTTAGACTGATTTTCATTTCAATGTTGACGTATTTACTGAGCCGTGACATTGTACATTCGTTAAAACAAAGATTTTTATTGAATATATTTATTTTTTCTGTTTAATATTATTGGGTATGTATACATTTGCATTAAATTAATATTAAAATACTAAACGTTTAGGTACCCATGAGTCAAGTTATTAAACTTGATACTCCAATAAATGGCGTCCGAATCCATAGCGCCAATGAATGTATCCCGTATCAGTTTGTTCAGGAAAACACCTTACGATGCAGTAGCACTTCCAGTGATCACAAACTATCATTAGTGAGACAAATCTACTTCTTGTTGGCAAGATGATATCTATCTCTCCTTAACCACCTTGAATTTTTTTGCTCAAACTGACCTTATATATGCGCTACAGCGACCAGAGGTTGACCAATCAGTGTCTCTGCTTGTCTGTAGCTCTACATTGGGATAATGTATCATTTTAACTATGGAAAGTTTGACGGATAAACTTTGTGAGTTAGACAATGATTGGGAGCGAAGTGCAAATGATGTAAAAAGGAGCATCATTGCATCTATTCAACCATATTCTGAAATTCTCAATGAAAGAAAACAAAAATGTAAACAATTAAAGATGGATACTTTTTCCGAAAAATGTAAGAGATCCGAAACTAAAATTTTTTAATAAAAACATTTCACTTTATTTTATGATAAAAAAAACATTTTATCAATTAAATTTATTTGTATTTTGTATTATATTGTATTAATAAACAAAATTATTTGTGTATTTTTCACTTATGTAGAACCTAACCCTATATCTCAGTGTAAATATGGGTTCATTTTACGCCAATTTGATTTGCACTGGCTTTTGTAGGAACGGAACTGCTGCGTAAACCGAGGGCTACCTGTATATTAATTTTTCAATAAAATGAAAACATGAACAAATAGCAAAATACTTTTCCCAGAGAATGCAAAATTTATATTTTGAAAATTTTATATTAGCAAAATAAGAATATATTTGTAAAAATGAAGTCTTTTCTGCAAGAAAATATGAAAATGTATTTTTAAATTAAAAATATCACTTGTCATTTTATCATTGATATAATTTCACATTTCTTTAAACTTTGAGAAAATGTTATTTAATTATTAAACAGAAGAATTGAAATATTGAAGAATACTTTGTAGAGATACATATAGGCATGGTCAATAGTGCACAGGTGATCAGTCATTTGGTAGTAGTGGAGAAAGTAATTGATACTAAATATTAGAAAGTCCTAAAAATTTTAAATTTAATGAATTATAACAGATAAACTACATTCACAAAACATTGGGACGAAATCAACACGTACCTGAACCAATTACTGGTGTTGGAGAAAGGATGAATAAAATAGAATAGAAGAACTAGTAAGGTTCGAAAACGTTTACGATTTTATTCATCCTTTCTCCAACACCGGTAATTGATTCAGGTACGTGTTGATTTATAACAGATAACTACAGGAATGCATGATACCTTCATTTTATGTTGATAATGCATTCCTAGAAGAGGCAGCAGAAAAAATAAGATTGGAACAAAATTAATCCATTTTATTATGGAAGAAATAAACACGTTTTTATAGAAAAAAAATATTTAATATCAAAACTTTTACTAACGTAATATATGATATAAAATAATATCGAAATTGAAACTTATTTATGACTGAAATTAATGATACAATTTTTACTTCATCATTTGGATTGATCTTGTATCAGCAGTGCCACTGGATGTGACTTCAGTTCTGTGATGATGGCTTAAAGATCATTATTGGATGGGCTAGGCTGAGGATGCATATTTTGTAAAATTTGAATCTGGACTTGTTTGCTACGTCTTTCTTTTCCTTTCCTTGAAAATTTCATAAGTTGCTAAGGTTTAATTTAAACTCCCAGTTATTTTGTTCCCAGTCAGTGACCATTTTGCAACCTTCTTTATTCATTGAGTTTGCATTAGCAAGAAATAATTTATGGCTACTTCTAAAGTTATGGGTTGACATGATTTCTTGATGACTTGAACATTTGGATTCACTAATTTCCTTTCTCTTTCTCTCATGTTCTTTTTATTTTATCATGCAATAACTTTAAAATGATGAAATACCATGTGAACAATAAATACTTTAGAATAATGAACAAACCAACACTTCCTAATATAGTGATTATTAAAGCAAAGTTGCTATGAGCACTACCAGTGCTACCACCAAGCATGAGAAGATATTTGCATTTAGCATTTGCAAAAAATATTTTATAAAAGTTATTTTACATATTGAAAAAATTGAGATTGGTTTCAAATTTTTCCCAAATAATTATTAATTGTAAGTTCTCAATTGGTTTATATCAAGCTGGTTTAAAATGAAGGCAACCTGTGTCACCAAACACAACAATGGTCAGTTTTATGTAAAATTGATTAAAAAGTAAATATAAAACTTACAATGATTTCACAATTTTTTTCAATGGATATGAGAAGTCAATCACTTGCATGTGAAAATTGTGCCTTTTTTTTCAGATTAGGCCAAACTTTGAAAAGATGAAATTTTAAATACACTAGACTTTGCTAATCCAGTCATTCCTTGCCCAGAGAGATGCCAGATTACTGAGCTATACTGTATGCTGGATAGTTGCATTTGGCTTTTAACATACTCAAGCCTCTCAAGTATGTTACAAGCCACATACAGTAAATTTTGAGAAAAATTTTATTTTTTCAGTATGAGTTGCCATTCTATATTTGCAATTATAGTAAAATTTTTTATTTTGCTGATTCAAATATTATATATTTATTATACCAATAAAATTTGATTTATAGGATGATGAAAAAGAAGAAACTGTAAATGGAAGGAAAAGGTATGAAAATGGTGAGGATAAACAATCAAATGAAGAAATCTCAAATGAAAAAGATAAAGATGTTTTAGAAACAGACGAATGTAAAAAAATAATAGAATCTATTAGCAACAATGAAAAATCTGAAAGTAAGTTTATAGAAATATTTGCTATATAATGTAAACATAATTTTTATACTATAGAAAAGATTTTCCTACTTTTCTTAATTTTTGCTAATTGCACAATATTTTTAACTTCTTAAAAAAAAAAAAAATTAAAATTTTTCAGAAATATTTACTTTTCTTGTTCTCAGAATATTATTAAATCTTTCAAATTACTTCATTTGGTTTTTAACTGATATAACTGATTTTAGTTTGTAACTAATATATGTTTTTAATTTTTATGTTCCTTCTTAATTGAAGTTTTTAGACTATTTACAAAAAATTAAATTTTTTAGTCTATCTTTTTAAATCCCTTATACACCCCCACAGAAGTAACAGTTTTAAAAAATTGCTTTTGAGGAAAAACATCTAATGAAGAAAACACTTCTAAAACAGGTAAAAATTGGTAGAAAAGTCCACAAAGTTAAAAAAGATCAAGTGCCAGCCTTTTCTTTTAGGTTCTGACACTTTTTACATTAAAACCATAATGAATTCTTCATACCATATTATATTATCCACTTTTAAACTGCTTCTGGCCCTCTAGTGGTAGTTACGAGAAATCTACATTATTTGCATATAGTTACAATTTTTGTGATAACTCAGGATATATTTTTTTTCCTTCTTAATTGAAGTTTTTAGACTATTTACAAAAAATTAAATTTTTCGAGTCTATCTTTTTAAATTCCTTATACACCACCACAGAAGTAAGTTTTAAAAAATTGNTTCTAAAACAGGTAAAAATTGGTAGAAAAGTCCACAAAGTTAAAAAAGATCAAGTGCCAGCCTTTTCTTTTAGGTTCTGACACTTTTTACATTAAAACCATAATGAATTCTTCATACCATATTATATTATCCACTTTTAAACTGCTTCTGGCCCTCTAGTGGTAGTTACGAGAAATCTACATTATTTGCATATAGTTACAATTTTTGTGATAACTCAGGATATATTTTTTTTCCTTCTTAATTGAAGTTTTTAGACTATTTACAAAAAATTAAATTTTTCGAGTCTATCTTTTTAAATTCCTTATACACCACCACAGAAGTAAGTTTTAAAAAATTGCTTTTGAAGAAAAACTTCTAATGAAGAAAACACTTCTAAAACAAAAAAAAAATTTAATTTTTATGGCTTTATTTGATCAAAATGAACAAAATATTGTATGTATATGTATGCATATTTATGCTTATTAGTCTCTTCAGAATTTTCTCATGTCAGAAATATGAAAAAGACATACTTTTCCTTTACTCACCCACTAAAATGCTAATATTGTTTTTTAAAAATTTGTTTCAATTTTCAATCTATTTTTTATCACTATGAAAATGTAATTATAAGACTTTGAAAAGTTATATTTTCTTATTTTTTTACAATTATATACTATGAATGTGAACTGGAAGATTCCAGCAAGTTTGTGTTTGTAAGCAATTTATTTTAATAACAAGTTACTCAAATTTTCTTAGATTCTAGTCTTCTGAAAACTTCAGAAATATATATTTAACATATACTTGCAATATGAATTAAATAACTGCAGAGATGTTTAATTAAATGGTGTAATTTGACTTATGGGCAATAAATGTTAAACTTGAATGACAATATTGATTATGATGATACTTTGTTTTAAAATCATTTCAAATAAATTTAATACAAAATTATGAAGAAAGATATACCATAAGAATATGAATAATTTGGAAGTTTTTCTATAATTTTCAATTGTGTATGAAAGACTAACTTCATAAATACAGTTTAAAGTGTGATAGTTTTTAATAGCTACACATTCCAAATATTAATAGAAAAAGATATCTACATTAAGTGTTTTTTTATTGAATAAAATTTTAGAATTTTATGATATATTTTTTTAATTTTGGGATCATATAATGCATGATATATTTGACAGATGATAGAAAAAACATTTATCAATATTATATAGACTATACTATGTGTATTATATAGTATGTAATATATAGTATTGATAAATGTTTTTTCTATCATCAGTCAAATATAACATGCATTATATGATCCAAAAATTAAAAAATACACAATTTTAAAATATATATATATATATATATATTATTTTTTCTATTCCTTTATTTCTGTAGATTCTGAAGTAGTTGATAACACTAAAGAAGTTCTAAAGAAAGCAGCAATAACTGTTGGCTCATTAAAAGAAGCAGGTAAATTATTATCATAATAAATTAATGTTTAGATAGAAAATCAATTACAATATTTACATTTATTTATTTCAGAATTTGATATAAGATTTAATCCCGATGTATATTCTGTAGGTGTTAAACATGTGATGTCAGAGGTGAGTGATATGGTTAACACACAATTATAACATGTAGAATACAGTATGGTCTTGTTTTATGTGGGATTATGTCAACAGGTACCATATAAAAAAATTGTGTAATTTGTGCTTCAAGCACAATTCCAAGCAATCTCAAATGATTGCCTAGACCAGGGATGGGCAACCTTTTTCTATGTATGGGCAATATTTAAAACTTTTAAACTGATGCAGGCCACACACAAGAAAAAAGAAAAAAAAATACAGATAGATAAGTTATTTATTCATATATGATTATAAATTAATGTAAGTATACTTAATTTGACTTCTGGAACTGATGTGAACATAGTATATCCAAAATATTTGGTTACTGCTAGTTTTTTAAAATTAATTTTAATGTGAGTTTGTTTGCTGATTTCTTGTTTTACTTTTTACTAAATTCATTGATGAAAAAATGTACTTAAGTTGTAGAAAATTAAGAAAAATGCAGCAAAAATTCTATTGTTAAGGTGGGAAATTGGTATATTTATTATTTTGTGCAATGCGGGCTACAAGTTGCCAATCTCTGGCTAAGACACACAACTATTTTACAATTAACAAAAAATAAAATAAAATCTGTTTAAAATATTTTAATTATGCTTTTATTATAATGAGTAACATTTTAGTTTGATGTTTCTGAATATACAGAGCAAAATTTTATTACATAGTCTCAAGTCACTACTTGAGAAAAATACATGCAAACAAAAGTATTCACTGATTCAAGGATTCTGATATTCCAAATGCTAAGTACTATTGAATTGCATTCAATAGTACTTAGCATTTGGAATATCAGAAGCATAGTTCAGACTTAGAGCCAAATACTATTGGGTTGTTTCGAAAGTAAGTTCGTTTTTTTCCGTGGAAAAAAACTCAATACAGTAGAGTGTCGGTTATCCGAAACGTTGGCTATCCGAAAGAATTCCAGTTGGCAAATTTAAATTTTTGCTAGTGCTGTGGCACTGCAATCTTTGGCTATGTCTTGGGCTACTCAAATATTTTACGTTTTTGATACTAAATTAACTTCTGAAGTATAATTTTTTTATTGTTTTTATATTTTTCAATATATTTATTTTGTTTGTACAAAATAAAGATATAATTTTTAATGATACAATAGCCACGATTATTATTTTAAAAAGTTTATGTTAGGCTTAACATCGACGAAAATTCAATGCAAAGCGACACGCAACGGAGAAAAATTTCAGGATGGGATAGGTTAATATTAGTGTTGTAACGAATAGTATATTCGGCCTCAGGCCAAATACCGAATATACGGCCAGGAGCGTATACAAATATTCGGCTATTCGGCCAAACTATTCGGCTTGATTAACGCACGTACAAAAATTGGCGCGCAAACCACATTATGGCTGGATCCTCTATACGCTTCGCCAATCGCGTTAATTCTTGGCAGTTGTAGCGGACAGACAAGAGTGTCATGGAAGTATGTGATAAATGATGATATCAAATGACCTACACTTGTAAATAACGGAAAAAGAACAGAGAAGAACCGCAAAGTGAAAATAAATATGAAATTGAGTTGATAACATAATCGAACAAGTCGAGGCAGCTTATTGGCACGAAATTTGCGGCCGTCAATGCCAAACAATTGTTATCATAGACTTCGGGAAGCTAAATGCTTGTAATGAAAGTCACTTAGCGTGCACGGGCGAAAGCCTGGGGCTGTTCGGGCTATCAAGCTGTCTCGAATCTGTGAAATCATAACTGTAACTTATATCGACGTCCTATCTGTCTCTTTTCTCCGTTATCACCAGGCTGAGTCACGTAATTGTAAAATAGGAACTCTACGACGGAAAAGTGACGAATCGAAAGTATTGAGAGCGCGTATTATGATGTATGCACAGCCATACATGGATTAGAGCGATAGAGGTAAGAGAAATGGAAGAGCAAAGACGAGCGCTTAAAAAGAAGGATAGGCAGGGTCAGACCCTCAGATGTGCGACGATTCTCGAACAAATAGGTGTGTATGTGTGCTGATCTTTGTAATTATAAATTGTGAATACAAGTGACTAATATTATGTTCTTTTTTATTTTGTGCATGTTACAAGTTATAAATAAATATAAACAAACAACACTAACTCGATAACATTAAATCTAAATACCAAAATGATTAATTTACTGTGTTTTTGTTATTTATTACTCCTGCTTTTAGGTATTCGGTATTCGGCCGAATAGTGATTAAATATTCGGTATTCGGCTGAATAGTGAAAAATAGGCCGAATACTGAATAGTAACCGAATATTCATTACATCACTAGTTAATATATTTTTTCGTACGTAATCGGTTATCCGAAAAATAAGTTATCCGAACAACCCCAGTCCCCAATTGATTCAGATAAACGATGCTCTACTGCATTTTTATAATAAATAAATATTTTATTGAATTATATATCGACCATTTTGGTCAAATACCTGTTGTCATCATTTCTGGTAGTAGCATGATTTCACATTCATAAAAGTTTTTGTTGCTTACAAAAACTGATTCAAGTGATTTTTGACATTGTCATTTCAAGTAAATGTCGTACAGTTAAAAATAATTTGTATAGACCAGAATAAGTAATAATCTGAGTGTGCTCGATCTGGCGAATATGGTTGGTGTGATAGCACGTCCCATCTAAGTTATAACCATTTCTGACCAGTTACCAAACTTGTGTGAAATTTGACATTATCGTGGTAAAACACTATACCTGTTTTGTCGTCAATTCTGGCCGCCTTTTCTGTTTGATGATATTACTCAATTTGTTTACTCAAAGGCAGTACACTTTCGAATCAATTGTTAAATTGTCTGGTAAAAGCTCCAAAAAAAAATTTCCTTCAAATCCCACCAAAGAGATTCTCTCTTTGGTGGAACCCATATATCAAGCTTTGAAGCGAAACCAATTTGTTTCAAGTAATCATAAATGGTTCAATTTGACAAATTTAATCTCTTAGTGATTTTACATGTTGTTATTCAGCAGTTTGCTTCAATCAGTACGTTTATTTTGTTTTCATTGGCTTCAATTGGCCATCCAGAATGTGGTGCATCTTCAATATTGAAATTGCCAAAACAAAATTTTGCAAACCAGTTTTGGCACTGTCTTTCTCTCAACACATCATCTCCATATATGTACCACAATTTTTTTCTTGCTTGAACAGCATTTTGATTTTTTGGTAATAAAAAAGCAAAATATGCCAAAAATGATGTTTTCAATCTTCCATATTTGATGGGACATAAAAAATAAACAATTGCGCAGAATCAAACAAAATTTTTTACAAAAGCCTTAAAATGCTCGCTGTCAAAATATATAATGATGATATGGTTTAGAATGAAAATGGCAGGAAAAATACGACCAGTCCATCTAGTGGTAAAAAAACAAACTTACTTTCCAAATAACCTAATATTATACTAGGAGTGGTCTAACCATTTGCCATCTGCAAAAACAAATTTACCTCTAATAATCTTGCATAAAACAAGATAATATTGCATATTGAAGTTACATTTTTCATTTTGTTTAAATTCAGATTTATAAAATTATTAAACATTTTAAATGTTTAATTTAAACAATAGTTTCAGGAAACCCTGTATATGTATCTTTTTTTATTGTTTAAGTCACAGATCATGTTTTTATTGATCAATTGATTATATGTTGCCCTTCGAACATCATCAAGATTTTAAAAAATATAAACATCTTTGTCAATGCTTTCTTTATAATGTATGATCCTTATTTCTTTTTATCATTTATTTATTTTTTAAAATATTTTACTTCGTGTTTTTGATTTATTTTTGATTATATTTTATTGTATTTTGGGGTAAATTGTTATTTGGGGGATGGAAATCTTTTGTCAACTGACAGTTTCAATTATATGTAAAATAAATAAAAGTTATTTTATTTTCAATTAATTATTATAGCTAATTATAACTTTCAATTATATTTAAACTTTTTTGCTAAAAAGGCATATATTTCATAACAATAAACCTTATCAGGAGTCTCCTCAGCTTTAGGTTTTTTCCTTCTAAATCAGATCATAAGTTAAAGTGTTTTGACTTTTGTAATCAATTCAGATTTTAAATGAAATTAATGAACGTATGATTTAAAAATTACTATCATTTCAATTTTTCCAATCCCTTTTGCATCATTGTTAAATTTAATTTGAAATAAAATCTAGTTAATTTTGCCTTTGAGGAACAGCATTTTCTCTGACTTTTTTGATATCTTGCCTTTCAGAGTCTTTTGCTTAGATGGCATTGCTGATTTGTAAATACAAAAAAAATTTAAATGATTAAAATCTTCAAGGAAACCCTAATTCTGACATTCAAAATCCATTCTAATATCACAAACATTGTTCACTATCTATAAGTGAATGTATTAAAATAACACAAACTATGAGGTAATATTCACTAGCACAATAATAGTTGACAATTCAGTTTGTATTATAACATACTTTAGAGACAATTAAATGACTTTTAGATGTTTTTATCTGTTTCATTAATTTTAATTCTTCTGCAAATAAGCAAATTTTAGTTTTGCAAATGTGAAAAAGTACTGAACTACAAATATGCAGTATGTTTATAATGTATATAAGGAGATTATTCTGTATATCCATTTAATACGATGTCTCCAAAGATGATTTACTTTTCTGATATTGGAGGTTTAATGAATTCTTCCAATATTTTAAATTTTTCAAATGAACACCATGAATATCTATATCTATACTAATATTATAAACAGATAAAGTTTATAAGTTTGGATGTTAGGAGGTAATCTCCGAAACTACTCATCTGATTTCAAAAATTCTTTCACCAATATTTAGAATGGACCTTCAGGGTGGACATAGGCTGTATATTATTCCATTAAACATTCATAAATTAAAAGATGTCACCTAGATAAGTGTTATATTTTTAGTGTCAGCGGGTGGCGAAGGGCAAGATGCATATGTATACGAGATAGGTAACAGTGTGGTGCAATTGTGTGGTCGGTAAGATATGCAGTGCACGTGTCCGAACTTGTTTTTAATATTTTGCTTTTATCTATTTATCTATATAAATAAAAATGTAAATGTTTGTTTGTTCAAAATCTTAAATCTCCGAAAGTTCTTCACCAATTGCTTTGAAATTTTGAAACAACATTGTATTCGAATACACACATGTTGTTATATTATATAGATGTCAAAATTCCCTCTGCGAGGAAGAGGGACAAAGTTAAGGCTTACAGTGAAGAACTGGGCTTCTATTATACTATTTTAGATGCAGTTTTTTGCATTTTTGATTGCATTTTAATAGGGTATGTCAAGAAAATGTACTCTAAGAAGGAATTTTTTGAAATTCCCACTTGCAGGGAGTGTTACACATTTATAATAGATACATTTTTAGCCACAGCAACGCATGGCCGGGTACAGCTAGTAAAGAATAAATTAATGGCAAATGTAAACACAAATAGGGAATATCATTTAATGTAGTATTGTTTGAATTGCTAATATATTTTCAGTTAATTGACTAATTTAAATTATATTTTATAGGAAGGAAGACTTGAAAAAGAACGACAGTTAGTAAAGGATGCAGCAGATTTCCTCATTACTGTACAGATACCTGGATTTGTAAGTAATTGTATTATGTTTCTAATGGAAATCCATTTAATTTTCAATTAATAATTTGCATATTATGTATATATTATTCTTAACATGTTTAGATTCGTGATTGTCTTGAACATTCATCATCTCCAATTGATGGCATAACTTTGACTGAATCACTTCATGGAAGGTAATAATTCATGATTTTGTTTATAATTTATATATTGAAGTTATAAAATACAGTAGAGCCTCGAAAACTCGGCACTCGATAACCCGGCACTCCGGATAACTCGGCCACACCCTGGCAGGGCAAAAATAACCTTAGATAATTAATTTTCATCATAGACAGCTTTATGCCTCATAAAGTATTTTTCTGAGGTCTGNAACAATTAAAGATGGATACTTTTTCCGAAAAATGTAAGAGATCCGAAACTAAAATTTTTTAATAAAAACATTTCACTTTATTTTATGATAAAAAAAACATTTTATCAATTAAATTTATTTGTATTTTGTATTATATTGTATTAATAAACAAAATTATTTGTGTATTTTTCACTTATGTAGAACCTAACCCTATATCTCAGTGTAAATATGGGTTCATTTTACGCCAATTTGATTTGCACTGGCTTTTGTAGGAACGGAACTGCTGCGTAAACCGAGGGCTACCTGTATATTAATTTTTCAATAAAATGAAAACATGAACAAATAGCAAAATACTTTTCCCAGAGAATGCAAAATTTATATTTTGAAAATTTTATATTAGCAAAATAAGAATATATTTGTAAAAATGAAGTCTTTTCTGCAAGAAAATATGAAAATGTATTTTTAAATTAAAAATATCACTTGTCATTTTATCATTGATATAATTTCACATTTCTTTAAACTTTGAGAAAATGTTATTTAATTATTAAACAGAAGAATTGAAATATTGAAGAATACTTTGTAGAGATACATATAGGCATGGTCAATAGTGCACAGGTGATCAGTCATTTGGTAGTAGTGGAGAAAGTAATTGATACTAAATATTAGAAAGTCCTAAAAATTTTAAATTTAATGAATTATAACAGATAAACTACATTCACAAAACATTGGGACGAAATCAACACGTACCTGAACCAATTACTGGTGTTGGAGAAAGGATGAATAAAATAGAATAGAAGAACTAGTAAGGTTCGAAAACGTTTACGATTTTATTCATCCTTTCTCCAACACCGGTAATTGATTCAGGTACGTGTTGATTTATAACAGATAACTACAGGAATGCATGATACCTTCATTTTATGTTGATAATGCATTCCTAGAAGAGGCAGCAGAAAAAATAAGATTGGAACAAAATTAATCCATTTTATTATGGAAGAAATAAACACGTTTTTATAGAAAAAAAATATTTAATATCAAAACTTTTACTAACGTAATATATGATATAAAATAATATCGAAATTGAAACTTATTTATGACTGAAATTAATGATACAATTTTTACTTCATCATTTGGATTGATCTTGTATCAGCAGTGCCACTGGATGTGACTTCAGTTCTGTGATGATGGCTTAAAGATCATTATTGGATGGGCTAGGCTGAGGATGCATATTTTGTAAAATTTGAATCTGGACTTGTTTGCTACGTCTTTCTTTTCCTTTCCTTGAAAATTTCATAAGTTGCTAAGGTTTAATTTAAACTCCCAGTTATTTTGTTCCCAGTCAGTGACCATTTTGCAACCTTCTTTATTCATTGAGTTTGCATTAGCAAGAAATAATTTATGGCTACTTCTAAAGTTATGGGTTGACATGATTTCTTGATGACTTGAACATTTGGATTCACTAATTTCCTTTCTCTTTCTCTCATGTTCTTTTTATTTTATCATGCAATAACTTTAAAATGATGAAATACCATGTGAACAATAAATACTTTAGAATAATGAACAAACCAACACTTCCTAATATAGTGATTATTAAAGCAAAGTTGCTATGAGCACTACCAGTGCTACCACCAAGCATGAGAAGATATTTGCATTTAGCATTTGCAAAAAATATTTTATAAAAGTTATTTTACATATTGAAAAAATTGAGATTGGTTTCAAATTTTTCCCAAATAATTATTAATTGTAAGTTCTCAATTGGTTTATATCAAGCTGGTTTAAAATGAAGGCAACCTGTGTCACCAAACACAACAATGGTCAGTTTTATGTAAAATTGATTAAAAAGTAAATATAAAACTTACAATGATTTCACAATTTTTTTCAATGGATATGAGAAGTCAATCACTTGCATGTGAAAATTGTGCCTTTTTTTTCAGATTAGGCCAAACTTTGAAAAGATGAAATTTTAAATACACTAGACTTTGCTAATCCAGTCATTCCTTGCCCAGAGAGATGCCAGATTACTGAGCTATACTGTATGCTGGATAGTTGCATTTGGCTTTTAACATACTCAAGCCTCTCAAGTATGTTACAAGCCACATACAGTAAATTTTGAGAAAAATTTTATTTTTTCAGTATGAGTTGCCATTCTATATTTGCAATTATAGTAAAATTTTTTATTTTGCTGATTCAAATATTATATATTTATTATACCAATAAAATTTGATTTATAGGATGATGAAAAAGAAGAAACTGTAAATGGAAGGAAAAGGTATGAAAATGGTGAGGATAAACAATCAAATGAAGAAATCTCAAATGAAAAAGATAAAGATGTTTTAGAAACAGACGAATGTAAAAAAATAATAGAATCTATTAGCAACAATGAAAAATCTGAAAGTAAGTTTATAGAAATATTTGCTATATAATGTAAACATAATTTTTATACTATAGAAAAGATTTTCCTACTTTTCTTAATTTTTGCTAATTGCACAATATTTTTAACTTCTTAAAAAAAAAAAAAATTAAAATTTTTCAGAAATATTTACTTTTCTTGTTCTCAGAATATTATTAAATCTTTCAAATTACTTCATTTGGTTTTTAACTGATATAACTGATTTTAGTTTGTAACTAATATATGTTTTTAATTTTTATGTTCCTTCTTAATTGAAGTTTTTAGACTATTTACAAAAAATTAAATTTTTTAGTCTATCTTTTTAAATCCCTTATACACCCCCACAGAAGTAACAGTTTTAAAAAATTGCTTTTGAGGAAAAACATCTAATGAAGAAAACACTTCTAAAACAGGTAAAAATTGGTAGAAAAGTCCACAAAGTTAAAAAAGATCAAGTGCCAGCCTTTTCTTTTAGGTTCTGACACTTTTTACATTAAAACCATAATGAATTCTTCATACCATATTATATTATCCACTTTTAAACTGCTTCTGGCCCTCTAGTGGTAGTTACGAGAAATCTACATTATTTGCATATAGTTACAATTTTTGTGATAACTCAGGATATATTTTTTTTCCTTCTTAATTGAAGTTTTTAGACTATTTACAAAAAATTAAATTTTTCGAGTCTATCTTTTTAAATTCCTTATACACCACCACAGAAGTAAGTTTTAAAAAATTGCTTTTGAAGAAAAACTTCTAATGAAGAAAACACTTCTAAAACAAAAAAAAAATTTAATTTTTATGGCTTTATTTGATCAAAATGAACAAAATATTGTATGTATATGTATGCATATTTATGCTTATTAGTCTCTTCAGAATTTTCTCATGTCAGAAATATGAAAAAGACATACTTTTCCTTTACTCACCCACTAAAATGCTAATATTGTTTTTTAAAAATTTGTTTCAATTTTCAATCTATTTTTTATCACTATGAAAATGTAATTATAAGACTTTGAAAAGTTATATTTTCTTATTTTTTTACAATTATATACTATGAATGTGAACTGGAAGATTCCAGCAAGTTTGTGTTTGTAAGCAATTTATTTTAATAACAAGTTACTCAAATTTTCTTAGATTCTAGTCTTCTGAAAACTTCAGAAATATATATTTAACATATACTTGCAATATGAATTAAATAACTGCAGAGATGTTTAATTAAATGGTGTAATTTGACTTATGGGCAATAAATGTTAAACTTGAATGACAATATTGATTATGATGATACTTTGTTTTAAAATCATTTCAAATAAATTTAATACAAAATTATGAAGAAAGATATACCATAAGAATATGAATAATTTGGAAGTTTTTCTATAATTTTCAATTGTGTATGAAAGACTAACTTCATAAATACAGTTTAAAGTGTGATAGTTTTTAATAGCTACACATTCCAAATATTAATAGAAAAAGATATCTACATTAAGTGTTTTTTTATTGAATAAAATTTTAGAATTTTATGATATATTTTTTTAATTTTGGGATCATATAATGCATGATATATTTGACAGATGATAGAAAAAACATTTATCAATATTATATAGACTATACTATGTGTATTATATAGTATGTAATATATAGTATTGATAAATGTTTTTTCTATCATCAGTCAAATATAACATGCATTATATGATCCAAAAATTAAAAAATACACAATTTTAAAATATATATATATATATATATTATTATAATA